>NW_027282872.1:0-49844 GCF_046629955.1 Centroberyx affinis
GGCTCCATGAGTCTGACTGCTTTCATCTATGAACAGAGAGTCTCTCTGACCCACACTGAAGAAAGTTGTCCTTAGGGATGAACTGTTTGATAGTGCAAGGGTCCAAACTACTCCAACTTTGTCCCCTGTCTCCTGTCTTCACCTCGACATATATTTTATGAATAGAGCTTCCTCTGACCAGCAGTGAAGGAAGTTTGCTACTGGAACAACGGCCCAGTCTCTGACTACTTTCTCCCTTGGCTGTACTGCCCTCTTCTGGAAAGTATCTTAGCTAGAAACTGGTATAAAAACTTGTGGAGAGGTTGTACTTCTGACCTGCAATGTAGGAAGTTGTCTACAGGTATGAACTGGTTGATGGAGCAGGGATCCAGACTGCGGCTGATCTCTACGTTTTCTCCAGCCAGCAGTCGCACCGCCGCCCGGTTCTCCTCCTCGAACACCTGCCACTGCAGAGACGAGCACAGCAGCAGGAGGTGGTCGTCTGCAAACAGGAGGAGAGGCGGAGTCAAGATGGCTGACCTGACAGGTGGGATTACACAGGAGGATTATGTTTGTTGAAGGTTAGGCGAGCATTTACAGCAGTGTTAATGTGGAAGGTAGACATCATAGAATAATTACTTATTTGTTTTTACTCATGCCAAAGATGACCTGAATTGAAGGACTTAGTTAAGATAAGAGAGAAGAGAAGAGAAGAGAAGAGAAGAGAAGAGAAGAGAAGAGAAGAGAAGAGAAGAGAAGAGAAGAGAAGAGAAGAGAAGAGAAGAGAAGAGAAGAGAAGAGGGAAAGGAAAGGAAAGGAAGGGAAAGGAAAAGAAAGGAAAGGAAAGGAGAGGAGAGGAAAGGAAAGGACAGGAGAGAAGAGAAGAGAAGAGAAGAGAAGAGAAGAGAAGAGAAGAGAAGAGAAGAGAAGAGAAGAGAAGAGAAGAAAGTAAAACGAAAGGAAAGGAAAGGAAAAGAAAAGAGACTGAAATGAACTCACAGAATATGAATGAAGGATTGGGGCTCATGGCAAAGTCAGGCAGGTAAAACCACTTGATGACGTTGGAGGTCAAAGGTTGAATAGCGCTCCTCCAGGGGTAGTCTGAGAAGAAAATAGAACAGAACAGAATAGAACAGAATAGAATAGAATAGAATAGAATAGAATAGAATAGAAGGGGACTTTATATGCAGCACAAAACGGACATTTGTTAACATGAACATATCTCAGATTATTACTTAAACATGTTTAACAGTTTCCATACCAACACAGAGAGCAGGCGGGATGCCGATGCAGAGCAGGTACTGCAGCACCATGAGCCCGGTGGTGAAGCAGCAGTATTTAGGCCACACCTCCCCGATAGCCTTCCTGCGTCGCCGCGACAGGACAGCCAATAAGGCGAAGGAATGGAGCAGGGCGTAGAAATCCATCCTCTGACCAATCACGTTGACCGCCACGATGAAACTGATCTGAGAGGAGAGAGATGTTACGAAGTCAGTGTTGTGAAGTCCAGCTACATGTGAACCGACACACACACACACACACTTGAAGTACCTCCAGTCCAAATTTGTAGAAGAAGAAGTTGATGAAGTACTTGGCGCAGGGCAGGACGCCGTGGTCCAGGTGCTGCCTGGTGATGCCCTGGAAGATGATGCTGAAGGGCGGCGGCTTCAGGTTGTTATGGAGACGGTAGTACAGCTGGTGGCGATGGACGGTCGCCTCGAACACCAGCAGCCCCAACACCATCAGATGGTTCTACAACACAGAAAAACACTCTCTAGAACAGTGTTTACCTGGGCCACGACACAGAGGAGGATTGTGGGAAGAAATACAATGTTCTGGGGAAACTGGATAGATGTATTGGATGCGTTTTGTTGCGAGAATCTTACTATGTCTTTCCAGTGTAAGGTAGGGTTAATAAAACAATGCTGGTTGGTCAAATAACAAAGAATTCATTTGTTTCATTTCATTTAACCTGCAATAAGTAGAGTTTACCGCATCAGGACACATCACACATCATTTACCAATTCGGATAATGTCTGGTAAGCTGTCAATCACAGAAATGTATTGACTTGTATATTCACTTTCAAATAAATTCCCAAACTTTTCCATAATTTGTCTTCATACCAAATTTTGGAACTCTTTGTTTGCAAATACTATTTTATCCACATGTACCGGCGAGTAGGTCTGAAGCCTAAACCAGGGTGAATATAGTTTAATAAGCTTACACACTAGAGTGCAAAAACAGTTTTGGGTTAATATGGTTGTGGTTTGGACATACAGTACTTTAATGTCAAGATCTAGTTTGAATGAGTTGAATGAGCTTTAGTGAAGTGCGTCCCCGTACCCTGAGACAGGGGAGGATCCGGCCCTCACACTTGCGCAGCGCTCCACACCAGTAGACCGGGTCGACAGGCTCTATGTAGAGAATTGACCGCTTCAGCAGCTCCACCATGTTTCCCTCCAACTCCCCTCCCACATCCAGGCCCGAGCTGTTGGACGATGCCAGGCCCTGAGAGACAAAACACATACAAGTTCAAGTATCAGGGGTGGGGACTTGAGTCACATGAAGCGATGCATGAAGAGAAGACTTGAGACTTGACTTGATATACAGTACATTGTGTTGAAAATACATGGATGTGTTGGAAATGACATCCTTTAAAAGAGTGTAGAATCACCTAATCACACATTTTTTCTGCAACCAAGTATTTACACACACACACACACACACACACACACACACACACACACACACAAACAGATGTACATGCTTAAAGTACTGCTACACTTGGAGAAGACTGCAACACACACACACACACACACACAGGTCTGTATACTCACAGCAGTGCAGTTGGAGGAGTAATTGAGCGGCTTGATGACTTTGAGCTGGTAAAACATCTTACACACCACCATGACGCAGGCCCAGACGGCGGAGACGCTCGATGCCAAAGGTCGTAACCGTGGGAACGGGAGGGCAAATGCCCACAGAACCAGGAAGAGGAAGTTCATCAGAGAAACCTGTCAACACAGAGATCACAACTTCAATTTCTGATTGGATTTTTGTTGATCTAAAGGGCCTTTAACATGGGTGGAATGACATCCATGACACTGAGTGCATAAAATATCATTAACACTGGTTCCTTCCACTGAATAAACTGACCATGTGAATAAAGGTTAAAGATTCAATCTCTTATTGAATTGGAATTTCAGGAAGCTGAATTTAATTCAATGAAATTCCATGTTTTCTTTTTTTTGTTTTTTCTCACCACATATCTGATATTACATGTAGTTTTATGTATTGTCAATACTGAATAAAATGTTAAAGGTTCCTTTCAGGCGGTATTTGATGCAGAACATGTAATCGTAATACAGACATTATGATTGAATGTATTTGATTTGTTTGTGTTTGTATTTGATTTGTATTTGTGTTATTTGATTTATAATGTTTAATTCATAATGTCTTAGAAGTGGAATTTCATGGAATTTAATGGCCATTCTGTTTTCTGTCATTCCAGTTCAAATCTGTTTCTGTTTCCTTAGAGCTGGGTGACATTCCAGTTCTAATTCCAACTCCAGGAATTGAATTGAATGGCTCCAACCCTGACACACACACACACACAAGCTGAAATCAAAACTCCCCCTCTCTCCCACCTCTTGCAGTGACACCCAGATGATGCCGGACGAAACTATCTTGAGGCTGTGCAGCTCCAGCAGCCTCCAGCCCATCTCCTGGACCCGGTGTAGGCCGGTCACAGCGTGGACCAGCAGCAGGCTGGCCCGGTCCACAATCACACCCCACTGGTCCTGACGGCTGGTGGGGGTGTTATCTGGGAGGGAGGAGGAGGAGGAGGGAGGAGGGGGAGGGAGGGAGAGATGAAGGTTGGTGTGGTGGTAGAGAGCGGGGGGAGTAATGGGGTTAAAAGGGAGAGAGGAAAGAAGAGAAAAAGGGTGGGAGGAAGCGGAAGGGAGAGGTGATGAAGGAGGAAGAGAAGAAGGGAGGGAGGAAGAGGAAGGATGGGAGGGAGGGAGGATGGGAGAGGCGGATGAAAGGAGTGATGTGGCAGGGAGTGAGAGAGGACGAGAAAGTGGGTGGGAGGAAGAGTGGTAGGGAGGAAGGGAGAGGTGATGAGGGAGGAAGAGAAGAAGGGAGGGAGAGAAGAATGAAGAGAGTGATGGAGGTGAAGGCAGAGAGGAAAACGGGGGGAAGAGGGAGGAAGGGAGGGAGGGAGGGAGGGAGGGAGGAAGGGATAGGCGGATGAAGGGAGTAATGAGGTGAAGGCAGAGAAGAAAAAAGGGAGGGAGGAAGAAGAAGGAAGGGTGGGAGGAAGGGAGAGGCGGATGAAGGGAGTGATGGAGGTGAAGGCAGGGAGGGAGGAAGAAGATGGAAGGAAGGGAGGGAGAAAGAAACAGAGTGTGAAAGGAAATGAAGGAGGAAGCAAGGGAAGGAGAGATGAGAGAAGGAGGAAAAGAGGGGGATCAAGAGAAGTTGTTTGACTTATTCAGCCTAAATTGAGAAAATTTAATTTCACCGTCTGCTCTGTAAACCTTACTCTTATCATGTTGGGACCCACCAAAAACTGACCCGTGACCCTTTTTTGGGTCCCGACCCATAGTTACCTTCTCCTGTTGTCATCTCCTCCTCCTGCTCCTCAGACTCCTTGTCTGGGGAGGTTGGCAGTCCAGCGCTGTCCAGAGTCTCCTGGCTTTTCCCATCCAGCTGCTCCTTCACTAACCTGGAGCACAACAGGACACACTTTACATCAAGGGACACTTTTTACAGGAGAGGCGACCACACAGGGATTGAACTTGTGATCTTCTGGTTACAGGTCTCTAACCAGTGTGTTGCCCTGCTGCACTCAAAGGAAACAAACATACAGTATATCCTTTGCTAGGATGCAAGAAGGGGATCTTCTATTAAGACTTTAGTGTATAAAACCAGTTAGGTGTCTTTATCAGGAATGCATACAACAGGAAAGACACATATGTCACATCCATGTCTAGTTTTATTGTGCCATGTTTTATCCTTTCATCAGATACTACTCCGAAAACACGGGTAGAGATTTTACTTTTTTTGCCAAATATATGTATTATGTTCCAAATAGGTGTATAAACTAGGTCAGTGGTTCTCAACGTGGGGTCCGGGGACCACCAGAGCTCCTTGGGGGGGTTCCAGGGAGTCCCCAGCAAATTGATGAATTGTTAAACTTCAGCATTATTTCATTTACAAGAAGTTAACACAATTATAGAATGTAGAAGAATGACTGTTTTGATCATAGTTTCACTGTTATCTCTCTACCTACAATACAGATAGTCATGGAATTCTGGACAAAATTATATGTAACAATAAAAATATTCTCAGATTTGGGTCCAAGAGACAAAATCTCATCAAATGGGGGTCCATGGCCCTAATGTGGACTAAATTAGGGGTCCTTGATATGAAAAAGGTTGAGAATCACTGAACTAGGTAATATGTAGGCGCCAATTTGTGACTGAACAACAAGAGTCAAGCCTTACCTTTTCTGGAACTTTTCAAGGTTTTCTTTAATGCTGGGGATTAAATCAAAGAGAGATGTGTGAACGTTACAGTGAGGATTACTTTACTTACATTCTTAGTGAGAAGCTGATATTTCTGTTAGTCTGATGGACAGAAGGGATGTGTGGGTGATATGCTCAAATGTAACAGGGGAGATGGTAAACAAGTAAACTATTATTTCCCCAAACATTGTCTCTCATCATCATCTCCCTTCAAATCAACTCAATGACAGATTATTTTCTAAGTACACAACCCAAGTGGGATTTATTGTTACCCATTTGCAACACATTTGCACCCTATGAGGCCATCTCCTCCCGTTTCAAGCATTGATTATGTCGATGCGGACGTTTAGGGAAACACTTATGTAGGAGTAAAGCACCTCTATGAGATACAGTTAATTGCGATAGGACTATACGCAGAGCTGTGTGTGAAGCGTGAGTGAAGCAAGCCATTTATGGAGACATAAATGCAGCTCTTACGTCTCAGATATCACATTCACCGAACTCCTGAGCTCTTCCTCTCTGGATGGAGAGATGGGAAATGGACAAAAGGGGACAGAAATGTATGTTGTAGCATACAACCATAACTTATACATACATAACTATGCGCTTGTTTTACCATCCAAGAGATTATAAATTAGCACTTCTATAGACAAAGAGCTTTCAAAGTAAAAGTTTTTACAATATATTACTCAATCCCAAGCTCATCTTTGCAGTAAATGTAGTTAATAGTACTGGTTGATATGAAGCACATTATCTAAGGTGTGTTAAGTGGTCACACACACACACACACACACACCTGGATCCCTGTCTGACAGGCACGTTGTCCAGGTCGGTGAGAGACAGGAAGTCTGAGTTGAAGTAGTGCAGCTGGAGGATGCAGGCCAATAGGAACGCAGCAGGAAGTAGAATACGTGCGAACAGCTCCACTGTATCGTACCGCTCCAAACCCAGGTCACGAAGACTGGAGAGAGGAGAGACAGACAGTAGAATAGCTTAATGAGTAATTTCCAAAGACAAAAAGTGAGAAATGTAAATAATGCCTGCTGTATAGTTTTTACAAATTTACACAAAATTCACCTGAAGGGCTGTAAGAACCATCCTAAAAGAAAATATTTAAGTTTTGAGATATTTAGTGATTTTGTATATTTGAAATAATGAAAATAGTGTTCATTGAAATATTAGTGACACTGAATAGTCATATTTGTCGATTATTATAGATCATTATATTTTTCTATACTTTATGTATGTGATACATTCCATTTAGTTAAAATGCTGCCCTACATTTGCCTTTGACATCACTGTTATTAGCCTCGGGACAGTTTGATTGCCAATTGATGAATCTTGTTGGCCTCTATCTTTGTGTGTTTTTAGTAAATGTTCTAAATGGAGTTACTGGTCTCTCGAGATTTATTCTCGTCAGACTCATTGTTTTTTGCATGGACTTCAACTCAGTAGCTGCACATTTCGAAACACTGAAGGACTTCTGCTAAGGTCATCACACACAATTCTTTGACTGGCTTTTCCCAAACAAACAACAACAATATCTACATTTCAAAAATCCCAAATCTAGGCCCATATGTGCATGCACACACATACGGATATTATACACACTCTGACGCTCACCCTTCCTCCGACATGCCCATGATCTGTCTGAGCAGTCCGGACACAACTCTGAACTGGTACATGTAGATGGCGATCAGCACCACCATGGAGTAACCGACCACCACCGCCCAGAAGGTCTTCAGCACCCGGCGCCACATGTCGTAACGGGTCTGAGCGGCGGGAGCAGAGACAAAGATATTAACCAAACTACTGGGAAAGATACGGTGGATTTTTTCCCCTTGCACTATAGAGCTTGACATTGTTGTTGGTTTCTTAAAATTTTCACAAGCTGGGAATTCAAGCTTATTCTACTGTTGCACTCATTGTAAGTTGTTCTGGATAAGATAAATGACTAAAATCTAAAAGTAAATGTAAAATGAAAAGAGGGTAAAAGACGTAAAGGAGATTTGTTAGACTGTATTTGAACTCCAGAAATTGAAATTAAATTTTATTACTATTTAATTTAAGTTTCTTTTTTTACAGTCTATGCTTTTAACCATAATTTCCAATTCAGTTTTCTCAATTCAGATTGAACTTTCTAGGGACTTAGGAGAAGCACATTTTTTGTCCTAGTTATAAGCTAAATTCAGTAATCACATTCAATATTTGACTATTTATTTAAAAAAATAATAATAATAATTCTTCAGTTCAATATGAGCATGACAAATTCAAATTTATGCGATTCAAATACAATCTCTTGTGGCACTAATCTCTTTCCAGACACTATATCTGGTGTCTGTTTCACTCAGTAAGAACAGAAATTTTATATAATCACAGAATCCATCCTGTACACACACTGAACGCTCTGTATCCAACAAATGGATCACGAAATTACAACTTTACCACAATTCAAAAAGCACTGCCTACGTTCCTTTCATCAGACACCTCAGTATGTAAAACGCCACAGTGTTGCTGATGTTGTCCTGTTGTCTTACACATCTCATCCCCGAAGCCATTAGGCCTCTCTGTAAGTGGCTAGGTGTTCTAAAAGGTCAGCAGAAACACAAGACGGGGATGGAAACCAGGAAAACAGCAGCAAAAAACGGTTGTGTCTGTGTTTATGAGTCATAATCAATACCCTTAACTGTAAGACAGTATTGATGAGCGGGTAGGCGGGGTGTTTGGATGGGTTGGGTGGGTGTGTATGTGTGTGAGCGTGCCTAGTATCTGTCAATGCGTGTGTTTGTGTGTTTCCTGCATGTGTGTGTGTGTGTGTGTGTGTGTGTGTGTGTGTGTGTTGTCAGGGTTCATGTAAGAGCAGGACCTATTGTGAACCTCCTGAGTCAGCTGATAATTTACTGCTGATAATTTAAGTGTCGACACATCGCGGTGTGAGTTGAAACTGAAACAATACCGGCTTTGTGTTGTGTTGTTACGCATCAACGTCTCAACTGTAAGAGCGGATTTCCTCCCCACTTGCTGACCCCAGCAATCTCAATATCATATTTCACTTTTAAAAAACATTGATTTACCATCCCTCATCTACTTTTATCTACTCTCCGACTCCACTGTGTACAAAGTGAGAAAACACTGTGCATAAAGGTCGATTTTCACAAACGCACAAACGTCTGTGTGTTTGAGATATAAGAGGGATGAGAAATAAAACTTCTGCTTAACCTACAACCAGGAAACAGGCTCTCTATGACATTTAAAACAGAGAGAAATGAATCCACTTTCATCAAAGTGGATAATTGAACAATCATCCCCTACTGATACTGATTACACAGGATCTGATGTAACTCTTACTTATGCTATTATCTCAGGTAAAACTTAAAAGCTAAAGGAAAGAGTTGAGTGAAAGTAGATGTTATAGGGCTTTGTGCCACCTACATAGCCATATACTGTATGTTTGAGATTAGTTTAGTTGCATATTGATAAAATATAGTGATAGAAACACATAAAATACAATGATAAAAACGTCAAAAGGGAAAGAAATGTATAATTTGTGCAGGTGAGATCAAAAACCAACGGTCTAATAAACAAATACCAAAAATACAAAAGCAGGGTATGACAGATAGAGATACCTGATATAGTCCCATAGAGATAGCTTAGGTTCTTGTGTTACATGCTACAAGTTACAACCACACCAGAAAAGAAGGCTACTACTACTAACCCACCTCAACCTTTCTCTTTTACTGTGTATCTACAGAGACAGTCAGTCTGATATAATGCACTTGTTCAAAATACTTGCAACTATCTGGCAGAAATCCTCACTATAGAGGAAGAGGGAAATAAAAGATGAAGATGATCCTGTTGGTTACCACATTGCTGGAGAAGCTGAATAACTCCTGAATAACTCCCTACGTCAGTCTATTTCAGTTCAAATAACACACTACTGCTAGCTGGTAAATAAGTTTGTCTTTTGTGATGATATTTGAAAGACACTGACCTGGTACAGGACGACGCAGAAGAGGAAGAGGACAATGTAGAGGATCTTGTAGACCATCACCTGGGCAAATGAACATTAGACAAGGTTAGCTAATTAACACTTTAATCCAGCATAATGGGGAATTACTTGCCATGCCCTATTGATTGGACATTAGAGCTGCAACGATTAATCGATTAATCGATTAGTTGTCAACTACTAAATGAATCGGCAACTATTTTGATAATCGATTAATCGGTTTGAGTAATTTTTTAAGAAAAATAAGTCAAAATTCTCTGATTCCAGCTTCTTAAATGTGAATATTTTCTGGTTTCTTTACTCCTCTACGACAGTAAACTGAATATCTTTGGGTTGTGGACAAAACAAGACATTTGAGGACGTCATCTTGGGCTTTGGGAAACACTGATCCACATTTTTCACCATTTTCTGACATTTTATAGACCAAACAACTAATCGATTAATCGAGAAAATAATCAACAGATTAATCGACAATGAAAATAGTCGTTAGTTGCAGCCCTATTGGACATGCAGGACATGGATTGAAAAAGACCACAAGGAGCCTGAAAGCCCTGGGTTTGCATTCACATAAATTTGTAATGTAATTGTACATTTTCTGTCTCATACAAACTACCTCTAATAGTTGTATAGTGAGTATTTATTTTATTGCTTGCCTAACCTATATGATGGAGTGAGAACTACACTGGGTGGGTGTTAGACAAGGCAGATGAACATTGTATGCGTGAAATGGTTTTCATGTTGTTTTGAGTTGTTTTGATTGCTGGCGTGTGGATTAGAGGATAAATTATATGAAATTTGTTTGATCCCTGCGGGGAAAATGGGTCATTGCAGCTGCATAGAAAAGGATACAGATAAGAATAAAACATATAGTAAGTAGTGAAGATAAAAAAACACATATATTTGAACCCTCATTACTGCTGCAGGATTTCCCAGAAAATTCCTCTCCATGCAGCAGTGCAGCAAACATATCAAGAATGGGATTTTTCCAATGTCTACTTTTGTATCTGCCCTTGTAAAAATAAACCTCACCTCATGCTGTTTACAATATACTATACCTTTCCAGAGAAGCTGACCACAAAGAACATGGAGCAGCAGAAGAGGATCCAGTATTTCACCAGCATCCCTTTCACCGCCGAGCCCAGCATGGCCACCAGAGGCGACGGCTCATCTTCCTCCGCTGAGAGGGAGGAAACAGACGGAGAGGAGGAAGACGAGGAGAAGCCGACAAAACAGAAAGAAGAGGAGAAGAAGAGGAAGGAGAAGAAGAAGAGGAGAATAAGGTGTAGGGAGAGAAGAGGAAGTAGAAGGTTTAACTTCATAGAATATCCTAATTCTTTGAAGAGGGCAACATGGAACATATTTCAGTCAAACTGGTGTAAATCAGTCCAACTCTTACACTACTCCACAGCTAAAAGTTATTTTCTTAATTAGTAACCTTAATCTTTATGGAAACAATGGAGAAATAAAATGAAAAGAGAGTACATTACATGTTATAACTTTGACTTCATCTAGTGATTCCTCCTTCAACCTCTGCTCCTCCTGTCTCTCCTTCAGCTGCTGACGGAACATCAGCCAGAAGGTGAAGCTGTAGAGAACCTGCAGACACACAGCAGGTCAAACTGTAAAGACAATACACTTACTGTACGTACACAGTCTTACAGTTTGATATAGTAAACATAAAACAGTTAGTTCAATTTGATAGTCATGGAAAAGCTATAATACAGCTGCTCTGTTTCTGTGAACTATACCATGTGGACACAAGGTGCTGGGAAGTAGCAGATTTGAGTTTTAATCATACAAACATTTTCTCGCAGGCAGAGCCACTCTGGAAGCAGAAGTAATCTCATTGGTTGAGTTAAACCTCAATGGGCGGAGCCAAAGAACCACAGCTAAGTAACATTAGACTGAAGCCCAGTGAAAAAGGCAAAAGGCAAAGCTAATATTATGAAGATTAGTGGTATGTTACTAACTGAAATAATGCAAGTTATCTAGGTTAGCTAGTTAGCCTAGGTTCAAACTACATACTGGCCTAGAAGGTAAGATAGTTAGCTACTGTAGATGCTGACCTTCCAAGATTAAGATTTAATGGTCAAGATTCATTCATGTCATAAAATAATGACAAAAGAAGTCATTGTCATTTATATTTTTATTTATATTTTGACCAGAGTTCCTTGCCATTCAAGTTTGGGTTCTTTGGCTCCGCCCACTGAGGTTTAACTCAACCAATGAGATTATTTCTGCCTCCAGAGCAGCTCTACCTGAGAAAAGTTTGTGCAAGTCCAGACTGTGTATGTCTCTCTTTCTCTCCCCCTCCCTCTCCCTCTCCCTTTCCCAAACTTAAGCATCCATATGGATACTGTGGAGGAAAGTATGGATTTTCCATACTTCTAATCTCCAATTTCTGAGCGTCATCTCTCTTTTTCATTCTCTCCCTCATACCCTCTTGTCCCTCTCCATCCCTCTCTAACTCCTTACTTCCCTCCCTCGTTCTTTCACCTCTCTCTTTCTCTCTCCTACATTCGCCCTCCTTCCCCTTACAACCAAGACAGACACAGGGTTGCTAGCATGCCATTTATTGAACAGGACAATTTCTCTCCATGTCTCTCTCTCCCTCCCCTCACCCCTATTCCTCTTTATCTCCCTCCCTCCCTCCCTGTTCCTCTTTCTTTCTCTCCTTCCTTCCCTCCCTCACCTTAGCTCCCAGATGGACGCAGGGCGCTGGGTGGTAGCTGTTGAGGTCAAAGTCCACGATCACAGCAGGAGGCAGACCGGGGTACAGCTCGGACCGACTCAGACGCAGCCCGCTCAGGAAGCCCAGCACCACCAGCACGGTGCCGTAGGCGGCCAGGAAAGGAGCGGACATCATGGCGTACCGGCGGCGGTCTCGCATCATCCAGATGACGCAGGACCACACCAGCAGGGCAAAGGTCAGCCAGCTGTTGTAGGTGATGCTCCATATCTGAGGGAGAACGTATACCACACTGATGTAGCGGTGTTGTCATGTCACGACTATGATCAGATTATGTGATCCTAACTATCATCGCAGTGACATTATGGTGGCATTTTTGTTGATAAGCGGTAATGTTGTGGTGTTTTTGCACTACACTTGACAATCTAACAGTGTTGCCAGTACTGTGACATCTTTTTCTTCAGGTTTTCTGTTGATAAAGTTTCTGTAGGTGTCGCTCTTTTCTTTGTCTGTTCAGACATGGTGGCTATCGCTGCTCATGCTAACTACCCAGTTCTTCTTCTGTTTATTCCAAACAAACTGCTGTTGTTGCGGGAGCGTATCTATGTTCCCAGGGTCCTATGTTCCCCAGATTTATATGGCACATAATGGGAACATGACAAAGGGTCCTATGTTCCCAGGGTCCTAAGTTTAACCCTAACCCTAACCCTAAACCCTAACTAATCATATTAAGTGAATACAGAGCTGGGGAACATCTTTTTCAGGGTCCCATTATGTGCTATATAGAGCTGGGGAACACAGGACCCTGGGAACATAGGACCCTGGGAGAGCACATATGTAGAACTGGGGAACATAGGACCCTGGGAACATAGGACCCTTTGTCATGTTCCCATTATGTGCCATATAAATCTGGGGAACATAGGACCCTGGGAACATAGGACCCTGGGAACATAGGAATGACTCTGTTGTTGCTACAGGAAATGTAAAACACCATCTGAACAGAATTCACTAGACATTGTTCATTTTTGTGCTGATTTTGACTGGGAATTGGCCATTTCACCACTCATAAATCTGTTCAATTTTATGTTTAGATACTGTTGACTTGTTAGCTCGTTAACCATGTATCTGGTCAAATAACCAACACTGTCTTGTTATCTGATTTCCACACTAGCTAATATATCTAGAAGCTTGTCGTTAGTTGTGGCTAGTAGTTATGTTAACAATTACATGGGTTGATTTGCTAAATTAGCCTCCTGGCTAGTTAGCTATCTAACAGTTTGTTGAGGTTAACTGAGCTGACTCTTCTCAAGCTACAACTCAGAGTGTTTTGGAGTAGAGACTAGGGCTAAAGACAAGACAGTTTACCGTGTCACAGTAACATACATTTTGAAACAAATCTACCTTATCAGACTATTCACTTTTACTTATAACCTTACCGAATTGACCTACACCCACCCCACAACAGTCTCTCAACAGTATCTCCCTTTTTCTCATCCAGTTGTTATATTTATCCATTATTTACACACAGCTAGGGCTGGACAATATGGTTGAAATCAATATCACGATAATCATAAGGATTTTTTTTATATTGATATATATGACGATATGGCTCACATAAGAGAAATCACGTTAAATAATCAAATTAATGTTCATCATATTGAACTGAATGGTAATGTTTGGTGTGGTGTCAAACTAAACTGAAATTTTCACATAATATTCCTACCATACTTCATTTTGTCTGAGTTTCTAAATAAAATGTGCTTGTTCTCATCAGTTCAGACAGCAGAATTGTGCGTCTCGATATCCCAAAATCACCATCATCACAATATAATCCCACTGAAAGACGATAAACGATAATATTGAATTATCGTCCAGCCCTACACACAGCCAATTCTCCCGTGAATCTCCATGATGGTGCCAGCCACGGTTGGTAGATTTGTCACACAACTGCAAAGCCTCTACACATCAGTATATCTCAGTATATGTGGTTTACCATCATGACGATGAGGGCGCTGACATAGCTGTGCTTCTGCACCAGCTGTCCAAACACGATCAGACCGCTTGGTCCTGATGGAGGAGGCAGGCTCTCTGTTTCAGTCTTCAGGGCTTCCTCACTCTTCTCCCCCATTTCTATATCACCTTCTGTCTCTAGCAGAAAAGAGAGAAAATAGGAGGGATGAAAGGAAAGAGTTTAGTAAATAAACCAAACATTTGTGTGTAGTTTCTCTGATACACATCATTCCTCTCTTCTCCCTCTTCTCCTGTCTTTCTCACTTGCTATCTGTATTTGGGAGAAGAAACACAGAAAGACTATAGAGGACAAACCAAATACAGCCTGACAATCCCTGATGATGGAGTTGCACTAAAACTGTGAAAGACTATGAGAAGATAACTTAGCTTCCACCTTTCTGACTTTGTAAGAAGCGAGGACGAGGAACAAGACAATGAGTGTATTACTTTGGTGTATAATATGATTGAAAGCAACTATTTGCCAAATTTACAGATTACAAATTCAAGGATTTAAAGTTTTACTGTATTTGTTTCTGTAATTTTAAGACAAATAAACTGAAACTACACAAAATCCATCAAAAATGATTATTAAAAAAAGATGGTGTAGTTGCGGTCATGTGTATGGACGGACATTCAAGAGTGATTACCATGTGATGGTGAGTCTTTGCCTTCATATTGTGGCGGAGGGTAACAGTTTGTGTACCCTGCCCCTCCCAGCAGAGAGCCCAGCTCGTTTCTATGGACATCCTGCCAGGAACTGCCCATCAATAAGATTCCTGGCTGGGGAAAGAGAACGCATCATGAGTTTAGATCAGGGATGAGCAATGTTCATGATAGTGGTTACAGAAAAAAAAGAAATTGTAACTGTGAAAGAGCCACAAGGATTTCTTGAATAAGTGCACACTACTCTAAAACTATATATTAAGTGTCTCAACTTAGGACATTCTCACTCACAAACAAGTAAGATAAACTTGGAAAACAGTTCATATGAATGGAATAACATGACTTACCTCCTCCGGTAGATAGGTTTCATCATCTGTGCTGGACAGAAGCTGCAAAGAGAAAGAGAGAGAAAATCTTATATACACACATAAATGTTAAAGCTGTGCAAAGTAAAGATCAGGTTACTGCATGTCATTTCTTTGAAATATTGTCAGTGTTCAGTTGGCAACTTATTAGCACCGATGCCTTGATTGGACACAGCATTAAAACTATGATAGCCATATTACATTTTATCCAGAGCGACTTACAACAAATGCAACAGTAGAATAACCTTCAATTCCTGGATCACCAACATTATAAGCAACCAACAGTAAGTAAGGTCAGAGCCATAACGCCCAAACAATATTCCTGTGACCCTAAAACATCATGTATAGAGAAAATGTCCATGCTCTGGTCACCTCATGTTTGTCTCCCGACACGTAGAGGATCCTGGAGAAGCTGGGAGGAGCCTCTGGAGTTTCTACTGGACTCTCACACTCCTCAACATCAACAATATCCTAACAAACACAACACCCAAATTACTAACATGTAAATTAATATCATTTGTCTGGGTTTATGGGCATGCATGTCCATGCATTCTAATGAGACATACATGTACATTCACAAAAAGTTATACTATTTAAAGTGGTAGTACTAGTACTAGTACTAACTTGTAATAGTCATAATAGTCATAGTAGTATCCCTTACAAAAAAGTCACATGTGCTTTTGGATATATGTTGGTTTTCATACGTGAACATGTCGATTTTTCCTATTTCCCATGTGAAAATGACACTTTCACCAGTGAATTATCTCTGCATTTGCAATTAAGTGGAAAAGAAAATGTGGAAAAAAGACTTCACCTATGAATTTTGACATCTGAATTAAAAACTGTCACATGTAATGACAGAATACAACTTGAAAAAAAATGTGATATATCTCCCCTAAGATGTGCCCAAAAAGCACATGTGCTTTGAATTCACATGTGGGTTTTCACATGTGATGTTTCCTGTAAGGGATAGTAGAAGTAGAAGTAGTAGTAATAGTTGTAGTAGTAGTAGTGGTAATCAGTGGTGGAATGTAACTAAGTGCATTTACTCAAGTACTGTACTTAAGTACAATTTAGAGATACTTAATAAAAATAAAAATAAACTACATTTCTTTGACAGCTTTAGTTACTAGTTACTTTGCAGATTTAGATTATTAATACAAATTATAAATCAACTAATAAATTATGATATATTTTTATAGGTACAGCTACCCAGCAGTATATAAAGTAATTAAAATTAGCTCCACCTTTACCAGCTACAACATTAAAGTGATGAACACATTAATGCATCAAAAATTATAGTCCAATAACATGATATATGATTCTGAAATGGGCCATTCTGCATAACGACTACTTTTACTTTTGCTACTTTAAGTACATTTTGATGCTAATACTTTGACTTAAGTAAGATTTTGAATGCAGGACTTTTACTTGTAACAAAGTATTTTTACACTGTGGTATTGCTACTTTTACTTAAGTCAAAGATCTGAATACTTCTTCCACCACTGGTGGTAATAATAGTAGCAATAGTAGTAGTGGCAGTAGTCGTGGTAGTAGTAGTAGTAGTAGTAGTGGTAATCATAGTAGTGATAGTAGTAGTAGTAGTAGTAGTAGGAGTAGTAGCAGTAGTAGTAGTAATTGTAGTAGTACCCCACCCCCCCACCCCCCTCTACACACACACACACACACCTCCTCTTCTGTGATGTGGACCCATTTGTGCAGCAGGGCCACCAGTGTGTAGTACAGCAGCAGCAGGACCAGAGGGTTGATGAAGTCCGGCCAGCTGACTTCTGAGTGCAGACCGAGGCTGTACGGGTCCGAACTGTTGGTCCTGATAACACCGGTCATACCAAACAACCTGGGACAGAGAGAGAGGGAAGGCAGAGAGGGAGCGATAGACAGAGGGAGGGTGGGAGAGAGGAGAAAAGGAAAGGGAGAGCACAGTTAACTCTAGTGTGTACTTGTACTGCAAATTTCACAGTGTGGAATCACTGTGATGTAGGCGAAGCTAAACCATAGGAAGGAGGAAAAATTGACCAGATTATCAGTTTATCCTTTGTCCACCTTTTTCCCTGCCAAACCTCAGTTCCTTGGCCCACGAGGCATAGATGCAAACATTTTGAAAAACCCAAAGCAGTGTTAATTTATCTTTTCCTCCATATGAGCACACCTCAAACACCTCAAACACTTCAAATATTTAAAATGTTTTTTCGTAGGCCTGATTCGGCTCCGAGTTAGGGTTCAACTGATATGGGTTTTTAAAGCCAATATTGATATTTCTATATTGAAGCTGCCAATAGCGAATATCTTGTGCCAATATTCAATATCTTTTAAGCTGACAATTTTTCTGCCCAAAAAAATAAACTACTTCTGTATTTCCACAGAAACAAAAATTGCTAAATTTCATTGCAAGATTTACAGATTTTAAGTGTCTGATATCCAATATTTAGATTTTTAAGATAGTGTTTTTTTTTGCCATTTTTGCCTTCATTAGTGTGTAATGGAGAGAGAAAGATGGGGATAACATGAGACAAAAGGTCCCGGGCCGGACTCAAACCCAGGATGTCGTGGTCACATGGCATGTGCCTCAGCCCACTGAGCCAACAGGACACCCTTGACATCCTGTATTTTCATTAAAGCCCCACATCAGGCCCATATATATCGGTGTAACCCTACTCTGAGTAGCTGCCGTACCTGGCGTAGACGTCCTGCGGCGGCACTATCTGCTGGGACAGGGGCAGCTGGTAGAGGTACAGAGCCAGCAGGTGTCCTGCGCTGAAGATGGCCATCATCACACACAGGGTGCTGAAGAGGAGCATGCTGATGGAGCGGCCGAACACCCACCACCACACCAGACCCAGAAACACCCCGAAATACACCACCGAGGTCAGGGAGGGCAGCGTGATACCTGCACACACACGCACACACACACACACACAAACACATGGAAACCACATGGAAAGCACACACACAAACATGACAAGGCCAGACAGAAATGTAATTGAAAGTTAATTGAGTTGTGAACAGGGATTTTTGTGAATGAGGGTTACATCACACACACTTACATGCAAAATGTACACAATAAGGAGAGGGGGAATGAAGAGAAATATTAAAAAACTTCAAAGAAATTAGCACTTAAACTAGATATTAGACATTGAAAAACTAAAACTTTAACTGAAACTAAATGAAAACAAAACTAAAACTCAACATTTATGAAAATAAAAAGTAAACTAAAACTAGCAAACACCAATTGAAAACTAAGTGAATCTGAAGTGAAATGTAAATCAAATTTAAAATAAAACAAAAATAAAAGCTGAGGGAAATTGTAAAACTATAATAACTCTGATCTTTATACACAGTCACACACACACATACACATGCACACACACACGCACACACACACACAACCACACACACACACACACACACACACACACCGGCTGCTACACTCTACCTGCCAGCCCCAGCAGTACGGTCACCACCACTTTCCCTGCTGTGTTCATGATGGCCGACAGCAGCAGCCTCAGTCCGGCCGCAAACACCATCAGCTTCTGGACAAACTGCGGCGGATCGGACTGAACCGCCGCCGTGCTCTCTGAGCTGTCATAGGACGAGCCCTCCGTGATGTCACTTCCTCCCTCGGACTCCGTGTCGGAGGTTTCCACTTCCTGCCGAGAGCCGTTTTAACATAATCTTGTTAATATCACCGTTAAGTTCTTATAACATTCAGTCAGCTGTTGAGCGTGTGGGCGGTTACCTCGGCGTCAGAGGGCGTGATGCCGTTGTCATGGAGACTGATTTGGGGCGCGGTGCGCAGCAGCTTCCTGCACAGCCTCAGTACGAAGAGGGAAGAGACGAGGAGACCCACGTCTGGGGCCAGGAGGCGCGCGACGTTCCCTGCTTCCACCAAGCTGAATCTGGAAACACACACACACACACACACAAAGTTACAGGCACACACACACACACACACAGATATAAGTCAGTGTTGATGCAACAGACTCTGCTATATTATTTATTTACTGCAGTATATTAGATTTTGGGGTTAAAATGTGTAAAGCATCCGTACCTTACAATGCCCAAATGGTAGAGGAAATCTTCCCAGTAGCCGCTGACTGTTGAAAAACCACAATACAGTAACTATGGTAACTGAATCACATCCAGCTTGGTCTTTTCTGTGTCTTTTTCATGAACTAAGTGTAGACAATCAGTTGATCAGCTGTTAATGATACGAACACATGCTAAAAATAGACATGTTGAAATAAAACAAATTGTGTTGAAGTGAACTGAAGACACAAATAGAAACGTGTTGGAAAACACTCACAGTATTTCATCGCTTCTGGGTAAGAACCTCATAGATCAAATTTCTTTTTATTTTTCATGTTTTCATATTGCTCATTTTCATGTTTTTACTTCAAACTGAAGGATTACCTGCTCCTCTGTGGGTTGAGAAAATTCTACAACCCTTTTGAAAAGGTTTATGAAACTTTATCAATCTTTATCAAATAGATAAACTAAAAAAATGCATGGTCGTCAAGCTAAAATTAAAGCTCTTTTTATTAGTTCCTGGACATTTTGGAGATAAGAGGTTTTCACCCAACAAAGGCAATTTGTTACACATGACAATACGTGTGTTTACTAACACTTACTAACACTTCTCAACACATTCATATGAGTTTGTTCAGGGCCAATTCAACCCATATTTCAGGCACTTCTCTTTTTGAAGTGCATACACAAGACTCAGGTGCCACTTTATTTATAAAAACACAATTTCTTTGTACTCTAAGTGCCACTTTTATCTTTGTGTTTACCATGCAGAGGGATGTAGGCGAAGGGGATCTGCATGAAACACTGCAGGGTGAGGAACGTCAGGCTGGTGCAGACGATCAGCAGGAGGAACTGACCCGTTTTACCTGAAGACAGAAAACAGTCAGAAAAAACAGGTAGAAAGGAAAGTGAAAGTGAACAAACAGATTATGAAAATGCACTGTAGTTCCCTGAAGTCATATATACTGGATGACAGGCCTTGAACATAAGATTAAAGTCGTGTCTTGGTTAAATCTAACTAATTTAAGTGTGATTTTGAGTGTGATTTTAAGAAAGGATAAAAGTTTAAGATTTGTCCAACATATGCATGCACGCAAACAACTACAACTGCAGGCATGCACGCACACACACACACACACACCTACACACCTACACACCTACACACACACTATGTAATTGATGGACCTAATGTTTCTCTTAGAGACATTTTGCAGTATTGTCTCCCAGACAGTTTGGCAGTATTTAAAATTGAGGCTACTTCTTTCTCTATGTGAGCACTTTTGCAGATCAATAAGCAGCTAAAGTAAGATATGTGGGACTAGGTATCCAAGTGCTTTATTGTCATGCAGCTGGACTATTTAAGTGTAAAGTCTTCTTACATATAGACCCACAATTTCTTTTACACAAAGGGTCAAAGGTCAAAATCGGTCATGGCCATGTTTCTTTTAGGTCCTCAGATGACTTGGTCATTAGAAGACCGGGATGTTTTAGTGCATCTGGGATCCAGGATGAGACTAAATTAATTCAGTTTGGGTCCACATGGTTTCACACCTGTGAATTGTCCAGTACACATAATCAAAAAAGGAATGTCTGCTCACTATTTATAGGTGATTTCGAAGACCATGTTTGGTTGAAATGTTATTGTCACAGCCTCTTTAATAAATTCAAATTTTTTGAGAGCATAAAAATAGTGAGCGGACATTCCTTTTTTGATGATGTGGATTGCTGTTTGTTGTCCAGCTGCTATGAAAAATACATTTGGATGTGTGTGAAACCTTTTCTAATTACCTGAATTGCCCAGTGCAACCACCATTTACTACTTTCTAATTAAGACACTCAACAGTCCCTGCTGAAGGAGGGGAGAGGATTACTCCTTCACTTTCCCCACCCAGGTTTTCCCAGCCAGTCTGGGGATTCAAACTGGCGACGTTTTGGTCACAAACCTGCTCCTCTGTCTAAATTTTGGATGATTTTGGACGATGAAGAGCCAGCAATGAGCAAACAGAGATGAGTTCGCTGATTTTTGTTGACTTACCCTGATATTTAATAAAAAGCCGAATATAAGGAAAACAGTGTCAGTTTCGAGTGTGTAGTAATATGGCTTTGATGGGGTAAAATAATAAATGAAATCCCTCTTTGATAGACTGCATCTATCCAGAAGAGCATCTGTATCTCAGTCGCAAGTACTAGTGAAAACCACTGTTTGTTTCTACCTCTATATAATAAATAATAATTAATCCTTACATTCTCCATAAAGATGATGAATGATGATGATGAATGAAATGCTGGATAAAGGGTAGCATTGCGATTAATTAGTTTGTTTCCCAACTAATGCAGGAGTTGTATATACTGTAGGATAATCTCAACAAAATGGCCTCACTCCACAGTTTGAGCCTCGTAATCAAAAGCGCGGAGAAACAAAGCATTAATAGCTGTTATGGAGCAACATCAGCTGAGCCAGCAAATGTGTTGTTGATGTCCAGGATTTTTACTAAAAGCTTCATTTCACTTATACCTCTCTCCTTCCCGCTAAGACCTGGATAATCACACACACACACACACACTCACAGGGATATGTGGACACAAAAATCGCATCCTGCAAACGCATACACACACACACACACACACACACTTGACCACTTAGCCAACGGAGAGCGAAATCATATTAGGGTGATGAAGATAACCATGGGATCTATGAAGCTTTCAAAGACAGATTGCTGAAAGGCAAACAGTTTCAGGTGGAGGGACGGAAAGCAAAAAAAAAAAAAAAAAAAAAAAAGGGATCAAAACGCTGACATCACATCTTTTAATTCCTCACAGTAATTACCAGGTTATGTATAATTGATTTGACCGATCCAACCACATCCCCTTTACAAAGTACTTTGAGGGAGGGGTACAGATCCTTTAATTCATCAGAATGCGTTGATCAATACAGAGAAAGCACACACACAAGCAGTAGCTACACACACACACACACACACACACACACACACACACACAGACACACACACGTACACACACACTTGTTTTACTTTCTCCCTTTCTTTCTGTCTTTCCTTTCCTCTCTCTCTCTCTCATTTCTCCACCTCAAACGTTGACAGAATACCTTAAAGTTGACGTTCATAATTTACTAACGTCATCAATAGAATGTATGTGTGTGCGAGTGTTTTGTGTACATGTGTGTGTTTGTGTGTGTGTGTGTGTGTGTGTGTGACTACTACTAGTGCTGGTGCGTGTGCGTTCTCTGCCACTGCATTCTGATGAATTATATCTATACCCCTCCCTCAAAATACTTTGTAAAGGGGATGTCGGTTGGGACCCTGTCCTGTTATGGATCTGGTATCATTTGGGTTTTTTTCCGTACCTTTCATGGTGACCAGCGTGGGGTTCGGCAGCAGGGGCAAGGCCAGGAGGAACAGGAAATACACCACCGACAGACCGCTGTAGCGGAACGAGGACGCTGAGGGAGAGAGAACACACACAAAATATTTAAATTCATTCAATCATCTACAGAAAATAGACTGTTATATAGTGTGATTTGAAGAATTTCTAAAACAAAATTAAAAAGGTGAACTTACGAGTTCTGAATTCAGGTTAACCGGTTGTGGATTTAACTATCGGCCTCTACAGTTTTTAGTACAGGATTAACAAGTTCATGAACGTCTGGGAAACTGTCTTATACAGTTTATATGTGTAGTTGAATATTAATTTTATTGAATCTGTTTTAAGAGATAACACAAAGTAGAAATAAAACAGGAAAGGTGTGAAAGAACAACAGGATGACATGTGAAACATCAGGATGTGAACCAACAACCTCCTGCTCACGCACCGGATCACGCTAACTAGTTGAAAACATCATAAACAGTTAATAGGGGCGATATAGTTATTCACTGAAGGGAAAAATTCAGAATTAGCTATATTTTGCAAGATATATATATACAAAATGAGTGATAACATAAAATTAACACAAATTATCCTATTTTAAAGAAAATAGATAGTATGGATATTTTAGAAATATTTAAAGATGCAATGCAGATTTTTCTTTTTTAAATATGGATATATAGAGTTTTGGAAATGAACTCTTCAAGTGATGTAAAGATCAGGAAGGTACCAAAAACGTAATATCATTGTTAACATATTATTATTGCGTGAACTCGAGGAAACAGCTGAAGGTCTTTGTAAATAGATAAATAAACTGAACTGAACTTGTTTTACAGCAGGTCATCTAAACAAGCAAGCAAGTTGCTCAGCATCGTATCTTAGCATTGTTAAATTGAAAAATATGGAAAACCTGGACTCTAAGCAACTGTGTGAGTTCAGATTTGTATATTTCTTGGTTGATACAACAATATTACTGCATACTAAATACTCCACAATTTTTAAACTGTACTTCAATGTAAAACCCCACGGTTCAACATGCGGAACATACAAGAATATGCCAATCCCTGACACAAATCATTTGTATTATATTTAACGATCAGCTATCAGAGGAAATGTCAAACATGGGCGTGTCACTACAACTGAGTCAGCTTCACCTCGATCACACTGTCCATATATTGATTACCAGGAGAGTAAACAACATGTACACTGATGGATAGACTTGTCCATTCACCACAACAACATCACAACAGCGGCTTGTACCATGTGTCCCAGAGATTTACAATGTACAGCGACTCTGACAACTCAGTTCAGCAGCGCATACACACAAAGACAAGACCTCACACTGTGCAAAGGGACAGTACAAGATATATCACCAGTGGTTCTTAAGGTCCGGTCCGGGGACCACCAGGGGTCCTTGAGGGGGTTCCAGGGGGTCCCCAGCAAATTGATGAATTGTTAAACTTCACCATTACTTCAATTAAAAATAATTTAACACAATTAGAATACAGATAGTTATGGAATTCTGGACAAAATCAAATGTAACAATAAAAATATTCTCAGATTTGAATTTGAGAGTTTGTCTGTGGCTCCAATGTATAGTAAATTAGGGGTCCTTGATATGAAATAGGTTGAGAATCACTGCAGTACACTATACATATCACAGTACATATAACAATACTGCATAATTTTATCTGTATGTCTGAAGTCTGTGTACTCCGTCTCATTTCTTTGGACAGTCGACGAAGTTTCCAAGATTGATTTACTGAACTTGCATGCACAGGCCTGAACTGGCAGCACTCGCTGCTCTTTGCAAAACGTTGGCTTGGCAGCAACGCTGAAGCACATCTCCACAACTCATATATTATAAAACCTGAACACACCTAATAGAAAGCCATATTAATCCCTAAGGCTGAATCATTGGCGTCCGTTTCCCCAGCACGCGGGGAAGGGTGAGAGAGAGTGGACAACAGCAGTAACTTACACATCCAGCCCCACTACAATGAATCCAACTCATCATATTAACCATAAATCACCCTATTTATGTCCTATTTCCACACAAGGAACCAGCTATAACTTATGCTAACATGCCTTTAAATGGCAGAGAATGCTAAACCCGACGCTGATACCACACAGGAATGAAAGTCACCACAGAAATGCAATTTGTGGCATTCAGTGAATTACAGGCCAACCTACCAATAGAAGAAATAGTAGTAATTAACTGTATAAAACTATCTGCAGTACAATGAACCTCAACCCACAGCTTCTGCCTATTCAAAAAAAGAAATTAACGCCACACATTTCGCCACTATTTACTATTTTTGTGATAAGGGGTACAATTAGTACAATTAGTATTTTATATCAATTACTTCTCCTGTTTTTGTGTCTCTTCATGATCTTGGCTATCTTGATTCTGTCATTGACTTTTGTCTTTTTCATGATCCCGAACTCTTTTCAACCATGTTTGTAAAGCACTTTGGGTTACACTGTTGTGTGAAATGAAAATATGAAGAAAATTTGATGAAAAAAAATGTCCAGGAAAGCATATTTATTAGTATGTTACAGTATAGCATCTCCAAACACAGCTTCTACCCATTCAGAAAAGTTAAACATCACCTAACAACTATTCTCACTCTTAATCTGATCTGAAACCAGTACAGAAATACCATTTGAACCATAGTATCACCTCTCACCTCTCTATCTCACACAGAAATGCCATTCCCATCACTAAACATGAGTATTTATGGAATAATAAGACGGACAGGTCGACTCACCAGCCAGCAGCAGAAGCGGCAGCACTAAGTTATAGAGCATCCCCACTGCGATGTCCCCCGCCATGTCTCCTCCTTACTGTCAGACACACACACACACACACACACACACACACACACACACACAGCTCCTCCAAACACACACTATCAGCCTCTGGACATCCGGACAGACAGGTGAATGTGGCAGCGCTGTGGAGGGAAAACTCCCACCCGCTCACACATCTCTCTGAAGAAGATGTACAGTGTGCAGCATCAGTTAGAGCATCCAGAGAGAGAGAGAGAGAGAGAGAGAGAGCAGAAAAATACACCAGAGAGTCCAACGCTCTGATTGTGAGCGGCAAAGTGAGGGAAATCAGAGGAGAGTTGAGGATCTTGGTTCAAAAACTGTGATGCTAAATGCCCTCCTCCTCTCTTTCCCAGAGTCTGTCACGCCCTCCCTTCCCTCTTTTCCCTCCCTCACCTCTCTCTCTCCTCTCTCCTTTGTCACACTTTCTCTCTCTCTCCCTCTCTCTCTTTCTCTCTCTCTCTCTCTCTCTCTCTCTCTCAGGCATAATGGGTTGTAACCCAGCATCAGTGTTACTATGCTGACATCGAGGCTAATCTCACTCAGGAGAATATCCGCCAACATTACATGATCGAAGAAAAAAAACACACTTCCACAATTTCCACTATTAGATAAAGGAAGCGAAAACAAATGGCAACAACAAAGGGCAACAATGACTTTTTATACATAATGTTACAATTTATAATACAATATACAATGTCAGTTTTTGATTGTGGTTGTGTTAAGAGTGCTAAAAGTCTCTTTGAGTGCATATGTGCCTGCCTGCGTTCATGTGTTATTTCAATACTAACGTCTTTATCTTTATTTCTGATTTTTTTTTCCTGATCTGTATTTCCTGTGTGACTGAGACTCGCAGCCTGTGTTTGTTTCCTCGCAGCCGCGTCAGGCTGGCTCATCATATTTGCGCTGTGGGGCGAGGGGAAGTGTATCTAATATTCATGGCTGTGAGGCCATTAAGAGCTGGTGTGACTACAGAGGAATGATCAATGAAACGACTGGTGCTTGCAAAAAGGCTAACTTTACTACAAAATAAACTAAAGCAACAGTTTGCACCATCTTTTTAGGGAAAATCCAGTATGATGTTTTGTGTGTGTCAGATGACATTTTGTAATAATAATTCAAAATGCTAAAATAGCCAGTGTGACGTTTTGCTGGATGGAAGCTGTGTCTGCTAGCAGGTAGGGGGAGTTAGAGGGAGGGAGCTTGGAGTTACAACAGGATTTACTGTTTTATCACCAATAAGAGACATTTAAACAAGTTTCTGTGAATTCAATTAACAGGTTCTTTATGTATAGGATTCATGGGATGCTATCATGGGAATACAAGACGTTCAATACAACCACGATGGCATGTTGTAAGCAGCTGTCCTGTCACAGTATTTAGACCTGGAGCAGGTTGATTCAGATACACAAGGCTCAGGTGCTATACATGTAGAAAACTGTCAGTATACCGAGGAAAACACCAGCTACCATTCAACTGCTAGACTGTCCCCTAACCAACCTGCTGCCCAAAGCAACAAAAATCAAACACAAGAGTAATGAAATATTGGCGTTTACATGTTCATTTTTTTAGCCATAACAAAATGTTGTGATTCTTAATATTATGCAATATTGTGATTCAACACTGCAATATATATTGTAATTCATAATATAAATATATATAAAATTCCAAATTCAATTACCCTCATGAGTAAAAGCCTATGGAACAGTTGCTCGATGAAATTAAAGGGAATTCAGGCTGTCAGCGTCTCGGCTTTACAGTAAACTGTTGACAGTGTAAATATCACTGAGTCGAGAATATCAAACAGTACGAGACTTAGGCCTACAGATCCTCCCACAGTATATGGACAGAGTTAATGACTGTTGCAATATCATTATCATTTAAAAAAGTTGCTTCATGCAACACACTGATATTTCATTTTATGTGATGATGAACCATTTTGTAAACTCAGCAGTGTTGCAAAGAAGAAGCTTTAGGTTTACACAATTCGAAATAACATGCGAACACATTATTCCAAGGTGTTTCAAATAAATTAGAAAACTGCAGAAAGAGACACACCCACAGGTCAACCTTGTAAATCTATTAAAACAGTCATTAATCATCAGCCAAGTGACACAGCATGTTAATAAGATAAAGAAGAAGAAGAAGAAGAAGAAGAAGAAGAAGAAGAAGAACAGCAACAACATGAAAAAGTACAAAAACAAGAAGAAGAAGAGGGAGAACTACATTTGTGCAGCTCTTTTCTTAACAAATTTACAAAATGCTAATAACACTTATTGTAACTTCACATATTTATTGATCGTCAGCCATGGGACACAGCATGCTAATAATAAGATCATGAAGAAGAAGAACAGCAACAACAACATGAAAAGGAACAAGGAGAAGAAGAAGAAGAAGGGGGAAAACTACATTTGCACAGCTTTTCTTAACAAATTTACAAAAAGTTAATTACTGTAAAATCACACATTTATTGAACTCCCTGTGAACCCAACCAAACCAACAAACCAATCAGTCGTCTCTAATCTTGTTAACTGAACCTAACTGAACTAATAAATTCCTTCACTGCACGGTTGTGTGTAGATTATCGCAGACACAAGGCTCCTCTGTGGGCAGATAAACCCTCTGACTCAATGAGAGGCAGAAAACACACTCAATTACTTCTCAGCAGTAGATCTAAATTGATTATGATCAGAATGAGTGCTGAGTAGGCAGCTAGCATTTCATTGACAGTGCAGTTAGAAAGAGCTGTGAGCGGACGTACTGTAAAAAGGCCTTGTGCAGGAGGAGAGCCATTTGTGTGTGTGTGTGTGTGTAAGTGTGTGTGTTTGCATGTGGAAGTGTGTGTGTTCTTGTATGAATGTCCTCACAAGGAGAGAAAGATTAGGAAAAGCTTCCAGGACAGTCAGGACATTTTGTCAGATCTGATTTCTTTGAGGAATTAGTTTAAGGTTAGGACTCAGGTTTAGGGTTAATATTATAATTAGGATTATGTTTAGATTAGAATATGGGTTAAAATTAAGGTTGAGGTTAGTTTAGGATTAGGGCCTTAGATTTAGATAAGAATTAGGATTAGGTTTAGATCAGAAATTCAATTAAATTAGAATTAGGATTCAGTTTAGGTTAGAATAAAGGTTAAAGATAAGGTTAGTATAGGATTAGGTCATGGGTATAGATAAGAATTAAGATTAAATTCAGATTAGAAATGAAATTAGTATTAGGATTAGGATTAGATTAGAAATGAAATCAGGATTAGGTTTAGATTAGGTTTAGCCTTAGATTTAGATAAGAATTAGGTTTATATTAGAAATGAAATTAGTATTAGGATTAGGTTTATATTAGAAATTAAATTAGTATTAGGATTAGGTTTATATTAGAAATTAAATTAGAATTAGGATTAGGTTTAGATTAGGCTTTCGGGTTAAGGTTAGGGTTAGTGGTTTGGGAATGGATGTAGTCAATGAAGGTCCTCACAAGTATAGTAATACAAACATGTATGTGTAAGTACATAATGTGTGTGCATGTGGTTTTCTGTGTGTGTGTGTGTGTGTGTGTGTGTGTGATTCTGGGCGTAGATGGGTGTTTTTGTGTGAATGAGTGAGTGTTTCTGTGAGAGTGCATGCAAGTGTTTCGTATGTATTTCTGTGTGTGTGTGTGTGTGTGTGTGTGTGTGTGTGTGTGCACTTAGCACAGTAGGTCACAGTGATGATGACTCCTCTGGGTCAGGTGGGAATGGTCAGCTCCCATTACCAACAGGCCAAACTGAACCGTAAATTACAATTAGAAAAAAAAGAAATTAGAGCAGTGGTTCCCAAAGTGAAGTCGGGGGACCTCCAGGGGTCTCTGAGGTTATTCCAGAGGGTCCACAGTAAACAGTTAGAAAAGAGTTTAATTCACTATTATTTCAGTGGTACAATTAGCAATTAGTTAGCGCAATTAGCGTTAGGGATGGGACGATATATCAAAATTCTATATATCGCAATACAAGGGTGTGACAACACATATCGTGACATTAGCTCCATTTTATTCTGCTGTAGTAATCACAAATGAGACGCTTGACCATCACAATTTCACAAGCTCTCCATCTAAATGATATTATTTGCACTTGTAATGACAGTTTTAAATTGTTTTTTACATTCTAGCGAGCCAAAGCCATCGCTAGAAAGATTTGTGTCTCAGGAAATGAACAGAATTCTGCACAGTCAGACTTTGTTGTCATTGAACTTTTATTCATAACATCGTATCGTGGTCGTATCAAATCGTGAACCCCATATCGAATCGTATCATGAAATAAGCATATCGTCCCATCCCTAGTACTGTATAAGGACTATTTTGCTCATAGGTTTCACTTTCCATCCTAATCATATCACCTCACTTACAGTACAGTTATATGACTCTGCACCGAGTCATATCTAAAAACAAAAATCTTCTCAGAGTTTGGGTCGTCCTGATATGGAGTACGGCTTTAATTACACCTAAGAGAATCTCTCCCATCTTTGAGCATCAAATTTGAGCCAGGTTTCGTAAAACGTCACATGCTGCACTTAAAGAGCAGCTTTTTATTGATCATTCTGTCCCAAACTGGTTTGAGGTTAATCATTAGGTGAAACGGAGCAGCCAAAAAACACAACAGCTGAACCAGGGGCGTCATAAAACAAGAGTTTGACATCATGACGCTATCTGAACTGACCCGATGCGGTGAAGTCCATAAACGTCAGGAATTATTTGTAAATGCTGTTTTTCTCTTGACACAAGTCTGGGTGAAAGTTACATGAGATGTGCAGTCCCAAACTTGATGCATGCTACATCCTTATTCAGAGTGGACTCATCTGTCCATCTCTCTTCTCTGTATTTGATGCAAGCATGCTATATCCACTTTTTAAAAAAAAAGGCATTAAAAACAACATGGGCTAGTCTGGGACCCGTTTAAAGAAACTGTAAAACATCCTACAGAGTGAAACATTTGAGATTGGAGTCAAATCACTTTTAACTCATTCCAGGAAGTCTTAGATTATGTATTCCAAAACTGCAGAGGAAGTGGGGATTCATCTTCAACTTTACTTGCTGATAGCCAATGAAAATGAGACTAAAACAAAGAATGCTAAAATAAAAATAAGTCAGTCAGTTTATTTTTTTGTGTGCAGTGAACCTACCTATGCATAGGACACACACACAGTTTGGGTAACTAATGTATATTATGTATCTATGTATCTATGTATCTATGTATCTATGTATCTATGTATCTATCTATCTATCTATCTACAGTATTTAATTGTTACTTGATGAATTGATAGATACACAGACCTACATACTGTACCTACATACATGCAAACAAAGTCGGAGCTATGAGGCATGACACTAATGGTTTTCATGTTAGTCTGGCAGATGGGCGGCTGCTCCTCAGAGATTTTCACTAATTTGCCCTGGAGCTCGGGGCAGAAGACCAGAGGTCAGCACCGCACTCACGACCGAAGCCCACCGCAAAACCCCCAAGGAAGACCAGAGGAGTCAAACACAGAGCTTTTAGTCCGCTCACAGATACTGTACATCTATTTGACTTTTACGTTACTGAGTCAAATGGTGCTGACTGGTCCTCTGACCTGTAATTTGTCTTAGTGATGCAGCAGAGTGGATTATATTAAAGAGTAAAATAGTGAAGGAAAAATAATTCTGAAGAGGTAGGCTATAGCAAGGATTTTCAAACTGCAGATAATTTTGTTTTTATCTGCAAATCAAAGTGCCTCCGTGTCCCTTTTTTGTTTTGCTCTTTTTTGTCCTTTAATTCAAGCCCTGATCACTTTTCAGCTTCTAAATCTGAAACCCAAAGAGCATCAATTTAGAGTAACACAGAAAAGCGCTACTTATGCATTTATGTAACTGTTGTCTAATCTTTTGATTTATAATAAATGCTCTTATTTCCTTCACTGTAGTGCTGAAACAACTAGTCGATTAATCAAGTAGTCGATCGACAGAAAATTAATCAATTATAATTTTGATAATTGATTCATCGTTTTAATTATCACGTAAAAATATCAAGGATTTGCTGGTTATAGCTTCACAGATGCTAAGGTTTGCTGCTTTTCTCTGTTTCATATCATTATAAAATGAATACTTTGGGGTTTTTTGACTGTTGGTCAGACTAAGTAAGCAATCTTAAGAATCACTTTGGGCTCTGGTAACTTGTGATGGGCATTTGATATTGTTTTTGACATTTTATAGATAAATGATAGAACAAGTTATTGAGAGATTAATAATGAAAATATTAATAAGTTGTAGCTCTTTTACTCTAACAGCTGATGAAAAACAAAACTTTTGGTCTGTTGGCTACAACTTTCACATTACCAAGCACCTTCATGTTAAGCTGACCTCAACAAACAATACACTTCAGTTTATAATTGACTGAGTGGGTTGTTGCCAGACTGGTAAATGCCAGACCAGCTGGACAGACACTACAGCCTTGGTTTGGGTCAGGGTCGATTCCCTTCCAATCCAGTCAAATCAAGGAGGGTTTTACACTAAATTAAGAAATTACACTCAATCTTTGTCCTTCAAAAATGCTTTATCATTAGCAGCCAAATATAATGGTGGAACAGGGATGAAGAGGACACATGATCCAATTAATCTCTTTTTATTTTTCTGTTCTTGATTAGATGTTCTGGGATTTCCTCTCACAACCTGCTCAGACAAATTCCAAAAATAAAAGTCCTGTACAATTTGTAAGGACATTTTGCTATGCTAAGTGTAGTGAGCCAGCTCAACTTTGCAAAGTCACTTGAGTAAATACTTTTTAACCACAGATTTTGAGAACTGTATGTGTATTAATGATGAGTTACTGAGTGTAAAAGTGCAGTTGCCCTCAGTCTGGAAGCAAACTGACCCCAAGCCTGCTGCTCACAGCCAGGAGAGTGCTGCCACCTAGTGTTCAACTGACCTAACAGCAAGACAGGGGATGGCCTGCTTCTTTTACTATAAGGAAACTTTTATAGAATTTACTATACTGAACAAAAATATAAACAAACATATGCAACAATATTAAAGATTTTACTTGGTTACAGTTCATTTAAGAAAATCGTTATGGGGGAAAAACATTATGGGGAAAGCAGAGATGCTCACTAACAGGGATGTAAACAAAGTAATGCACAAGGATTTGAGTGAAATAAGCTTTTTGTGAAAGAATTATGGGATATTTTATTTTAACTCATGAAACATGGGACCGAAACTTTACGCGTTGAATTTATATTTTTGTTCAATATAGAAGTTGAGTGTTTTCATATTAATATGTGCATTCACTTCCATGTCTTTGTATTTGGGGAGTCTGTTAGCCGGGACAGTAGTTAATTTCAAGCTAGGTTTGACACCGTGAAGATTAAAGACGACGAAAAAGTAGTAAATGTTCAAAAATCCAATTACATAAGGTAGGCTATGCATTGAAAAATGACTGGGGGAGATTTAAACTAGACTTACACAGCAGTAAATGGGCTTTAAATTACCTGTTTTGAGAGCATGGACCTTAGTTTGAAGAAATGTGCCATACATCAGGATAAAGAAAATATAGTTGCTAGCAGCAGTGAACAAGTTACCACAGCGTGAGCGTGACAACGAATGCAGAGTTCCCTGGTTGTCGCAAGGCATTGTGGGTACTGGAGTCTTTGTTATTATCACAACACAGCAGTCAAATGGCAGAATTTTCTTCAAATCTCAACATATCAACATGTGGCTTGGTAGATTTCTTTAAAAATATGTTTGTGACCAGCCTGTAGAATCTCAAGGGGATTGATTAGTTTGTCATGATTTTGGAGCCAGTTCAACTTTTTGTGCACATTTTAAAAATTGATAGGTTAATAACTTCCTTTCGCTTTACACAAACTAAGTAAAGGCACGTCCAATTAATGTACTTACCAAATTCCATGTCATTCAGACATGCGGTTCATGGGAAGCAAATTTTGAAGTTTTTCAAAAAGTGCAAAAGAGCGACCAAAAATTTAGGGTGGACATTATGGGTCCTTGAGGCAAAAATGTACAGTATGTCCAGATGCATATCTGTTCACATCTATAGTACTAACAGTGTGGCAGGGCTGAGCCTTTGAAGGTTTATTACAGCGCCCCCTATGGGCCAATCAGCACCATTCTGTGTGTCCAGGTTACACAACTATGTGCCAAATTAGAAAAAAGTTAACAATTTATGCCTGAGTTATTGGACTGAATACATACTAGTACTACTAATAATAATGAGGCTGTATGTCCAAAGCAACCTTTCTTTAGGAAGTTTAGCCTTTACCAAGGGTTCCCAAAGTGGGGTCCCAGGGGCCCCTAAGAGTCCTAGAGGGAATTTCAGGGGATCCAAAGAAAAATAAACAAGTTCATTTCACTATTATTTCACTCCCTAGAAGTTAGCATAATGCGAGTATGTATAAGGACTGTTTTGCTCCTAGGTTTCACTCTCCACCCTGCTGGTATCACCTCACCTCACCTACAGTTACATAAGTCTTTCACAGCAAAGAATCTTCTCAGATGGGGTAACATGGGACAAAATCTTACACGTTATTAAATGTGGTCATCAGTTTTAGGCCATGAGAAAGTTTGGGGGACCCCCTGACCTGCACTACTAGTACATACCACCCCTACGTACAGTGTCGCTCCTTTGAAGAGGGCGCCGTTTCCCCCCGCAGAGCGCGGCCATGCTGCTGACGCTCCTGCGCGGTCATGTGATGAAGCAGCTCTCGGTCCTTCCCAGGGTTCAATGAGCGCTGCGTGGCCCCACCCCGTCTCTTCAGCGCTGTCTATCTCCTCAATGTAGGCTACTATTCCCGGAGAGAGAGACACACACACACACACACAGAGGGAGAGAGAGAAGGAGAGCGAGAGAGAGAGAAAGGGAGAAAATAATAACCTCCAAGAAATTGGTTATTCCTGTCTTTCACCTTCCACGACCAGCGGCCAGGAGGGGAGCGGCCTTCGCGGTGGGAATGAGCTGCTCCAACAACCCCGTGTCCTATTTTTTGTGAATGTAAATGCACATGTAGCCTCTGCCTGTGTGTTACCCACCTCGGATTCAAGAGGAATATACATGTATATGTGTGAAAACCCAGGCTGACAGCGGGGGCTGCTGGGGTTTTTTTCTACCTGCAAGAAGCGTGGATACATTTCGAGGGATTTTTTGGACATCTTGGTCACGTTTTGGAAAGGATCCGGAGCCGAGCCGGGGAATAAAAAAAAAGTCGGGGGGACTATCGGTGCGCAATTTGGAGGCTTTGGTGATGTGAGGGGTGATACACATTTCGGCAACAAAAGCGAGGGGCAGAGAAGGCCCTTTTGGATTGAGAAAGGAGGAAAAACACACACACACACACACGCACAGCAAGGGAACAGCCATCACAAATAAGGAGGAACAAATCGGGGAAATTGAATCATTTCGGAAGAAGGAGGAGGAGGAGGGGAGGGGGGGGATCCAGCCGAAAAAGCAACCGCAGTCAAATTGGAGCTGTTTGGGTGATTTGATGCATGTAATGAAAAGGAGCCGGATGACGACGGAGGCAGTGGAAATATCACACATGTAGTTCATTTAAGTGTAAATATCATTTTTCCCCCTTCCTTGTCCTAGCCGTATTACTGCCCCCCGACGAAGACAGCCGTCGGGGAGATAGATAGAAAATATAAGTTGCCCCCCTCCTTACGGAAATGTTTATTATAAAAGGTGTCGTGAAAACGAGCCGTGCCTCCGTACAGGCGAGTTTTTCTGACATGCCGAGTTTGGGTCCCTGTCACGGGCGGCAGTGAGACGCAAGACCCGGGCTTTGGAGATGCAAAACAGGCTGTTCCTTCTGCCTCCGTTTGGAAGCCGAAGAGGCTAAAACCCTCTTTTTCAGCCTCTTAAACACACTGTGGATTATAATTCGTTGGGGGGGGGAAAAACACACAAACTACTGCATGTGAAGACGAAAGGGAGGGGGGGGGAGAGAGAGAAAGAAAGAAAGAAAGCCGAGCAGGATTCAGCAAACTGAGAAGGCGGCCTCGGTGTCGTCAGCAACAGTATCCTGCCCTTTTTCTGACAGCAAAATACGCGTTATGGACACATAATTTATAATTTCTACAGCCTCACACCGCGGACAGCGTGTCGAGCCGGGCAGGAACGTCAACCGGTGTAAATGTGGGTGACATTGCTGCCAAATCCGCGGGTCAAACGAGGGATCTAGACTAGTTTAGTTTATTTATTTATTTTTCTTTCCACGTTTCCCCCCCTCCTCCTCCTCCTCCTCCTCCTCCTCCTCTTCCTCGTCCTCTTCCTCCTCCACCACCTCCTCCTCCTCCTCCTCTTCCCCTGGACCCCCTTTTTTCTTTTTTTTTTTCTTGCGGGAAGATGGGTTGTTTGGGCAACAGTAAGACCGAAGACCAGAGAAATGAGGAGAAGGCACAAAGAGAAGCAAACAAGAAGATAGAGAAGCAGCTCCAGAAAGACAAGCAGATATACAGAGCAACACACAGACTACTACTTTTAGGTGAGTTTCATTTGGCGTATTTCTAATGTTTTTTTGCTTGCAGGGAAGGCCTCAAGTCAGGTCTGCACAGTTGTGGCTCTGCTTCCTTCCCTGCATAACCTTCTGGGATGTTGTTTCGGGCAGCACTGTAAACACTGTGACTTTGCCATTGCATAAGGCTAAAATGCAGCACTATCTTGATTTCTGGCATGTTGTTGTGAACTGGCAAATCCACCACCCACCAAAACATGCTGCCAGACTTGGCTAACTCCCTCCTCAGCTGAAATGAATAGGCCTAATAGCTTCATATGATGGTGTGTGTGTGTGTGTGTGTGCAGTGATGTAGTGGTAAATACAAAAGGTGGGTAAACTATCAGCTAAGCTAAACAGCCACTAATATCAACAAAAGTCAATTATACTGTCAAAATAGAAATAGTTCCTGCTTGTATTTCCTTAAAAGACCATCTTCTCCTTAACTTGCATCAGTTTGGCACTACTTAGCATATATTATACTTTATATATTATGATATTTATAGTACCAAATGCTAAGTATATTAGCATTTGGTACTACTCAGCTGTATACTATGAGTTGCAGTCCTAAACATGTATGTCAGCCTGAAAATGGGGGTAAACTCTATTCTGCAAGTAAAAAATGTGGGTGAACTGAGTCCCAGTGGGTTGACCCTCCATTACAAACCTGTGTGTGTGTGTGTGTGTGTGTGGGTGTGTGTGTGTGTGTGGAGCCCAAACACTGTCTTTGGACTGTGTGATTGTGAAAAGGAAATTTCACACCTTGTATATGAAACATGTCCATTTATGATGAGACTCAACATGTGGTTGGGTTGGGTGGATGTGCTCTCTCACTGTGTGTGTGTGTGTGTGTGTGTGTGTGTGTATAAGAGGTGGGCCCGGTCTCTATATTATTTAAGAGACAACATGATAGTCTAACTTTCCCCTCCCGAACAATACCTTCCTCCTCGTTCGGCCCTGGGTCACCGTGCCGCAGAAGTCGCGGTGTACTTTGTGAAAATCATAATATTTGATTAGAGAAATGCCGGAGAGTGTGTGTATTGAATGACACGCCGGTATTTATGCTGGGGAGGAAGTTGTGGTGACTTTAGGAAAGCAGAAGGACAGAGCCCACATCAAAACCAAAACAAAGATGTCTGCCATCAAGTTAGCTACATTTCTGTTATATAATCTGCTGGTTTCACTTTATCACAGACCTGTGGACTTGGCCTGCCCATTATTTGTGATTCTGCATATTTTGGTGGATATGTTTAAACAGTGAACAAGACAAAATGTAGCATGAAAGGGTCACGCTCACTTATGATGTCAGCAATAAGGGTAAAGTACAGGTCAATTTCTGTACCCAAAGGTACGGTTGGCAGGAATGTACCTCAAAAACGTACTAATTGTTTACCTTTGTTGCACCTAAAAGGTACACAGACATTTCTTTCCGCAGAAGGTAGCCTACATATTTCTATAAGTTTTCTTTGAGTTTGGAGGTACACTTCTGCCACTTTAAGATACTTAATGGCTTGTCAAAGGGTACGTTTCTATACCAAATTACATTTTGTCATAGTTTTGGGTCAGGGTATAGACCATGCCTGAGGCTACAATATTAGTACCTTAATAGGGCTTAATAGGGTTCAGCCCCAGTGACAAGCATTTGTACCCTTTTTGGTACATTCCCATGCCTTGTTTTCAGAGAGAGCGTTTGAAAATGTCTGCAAGGCCCTGTACTAAATCTAAATACTAAATCTAAATACTATCTTTACTGCTTCATTCAGTATCTCTATCTATGGAGGATCTAGCCAGTGAGAAGTGGCAACCAAAGGCCAAAGTTTCATCATTTGGTTTAAAAATTTGTGCTGTCAATCTTTAGGTGTCACTTCTCAAATCTCTTTGCTGAACAAACTCTTGCTGTGTCTCTGTATCATCAAGACAAATTCCCCACTCATTTTTTGTACTTTGCTGGTTAAAGTGATTCTGATTGTGAACTGTGTCATGATATTGGTTACAACCATAATCTGATCTGACTAATTGTAAAAAATAATATTCCCCACTCCATATTCCACTTTCTTGCCAAAGTGTCAAGACGTTGTCCTCCTCCTTGCCTATAGCCTGAACTCGTTGATCATAGGATTACGTTGCTCAGTTTAATTGTAACCTGAAACTTAGTCGGTCATGAGATTAGCTGATGATGATCAAAGTGCGGGTCGGGACCCAAAATGGATCGCAGTGTTACTACTGGTGAGTCCACACAGGATGAGAGAAGCAGTCTTTCATGGGCTTGTTGCCTCTGGGGAAAAAATACTAGAAGAGTTTTGTTCGCCACTTGAAAAAAATGACACCCACTTCTACGAAAGGGTTGATGACACCAAAATTTGCTTTCGAAGCATAGCAGGTAATTTTAAGTCTCTGGTTGACAAAAGGATTATGATGTTACAGACTAGATTCTCCATATTGAAAAGATATTGACCTTCATGTAGCCTAACATTTTCCCCAAAATGGATACATGAATATAGAGTTTTTGAAGTAAACTCCTAATAATAAACTCCTAAAAGTTTACGGGCCCATGGATGAGATGGAGCAGTTAACTGGGTCTTCTCAGGCTCCCTGCTGCTGTTTCCCTAATAAGTGATGCGTATTGTTGTTTTGTTTTTTGCTGTGCTTCCAAATTTTGTGCCTTCACTGTGGATTCCAGGTATATTTATCCAGATCTGGACAAATTAGCGTGGCAAAAATATAAGGAACCCTTCAAGTATCATATCTTGCACATGATGTCTTCAATTCTGAGGCTGTTTGTGTCTGGCAAGAAAAATCAAGCACATCTCTTGGATTTTAAATAAGTTTGACCTGATTCAAGTTTTTGAGGATTCCAGGTTTTCCAGGATTTGTTTCAAACCTTCTATTAGCTACAAAATTGCCCACCAATTCAAAACTGGATTGAACTTGTTGGTGAAATCGTCGTACTAAAGTAGTCTATAAAGGTTTTGGTTGTTGACTCTGATATCCCATCGCTCAGAATCAGAATCACCTTTATTCTCATTCACCTTTTACCTACTCTGTCCCAGCTACTTGTATGAACAGTGCACTCCTAATACAATATCACCAGGATATTGGGAAATCAGAACGATAATATTGAGATTTGTAATACTTTGCAGTACACAAAGCACTGAAATTTGATAACATGATATTGTACTTTAGTCCTATGCTTTTCTGCCATTTGACTACAGTAAAGACTGAAGTGATCTCTCTTTAACAATCGCCTTAAAATCCAAATTGTAAGTCTGATACTAAGCAGTAACATACAGTATAGTGGGGGAAAGTCTCATAGTGTTGTACTGTATTACCTCCCGCTTCAGTGTTCCTGTACTTTTGTGCTAATTCGACTCTGTGACTTTTCTCGGACTATTCCCCGACATACAGCACAGTTTCCACAACCGTTTACATCAGAGTTTACGTTAAAATGGCACATTTATCTGTTGAAGCTAATAGCTTCAATATATTAAGCTAATATAAATGTCTCAGGTTCTGACTTGATAAAACTACCACTTATGTAATCAGGAAATTTGCTCCAAACAAGCTCCATGTTTAACACTTGACTGCCTGAAAAAAAATTCAGAAGTAATTGAGCCATGACTTTTCTGAAACTTTTGGATATGCAGAATTTTTCAGAACTTCTCCAGGACTAGAGAACACAACTTTCAAAGTCCTGGTAGTTTATTCCTAACTTATTTTACACCTGATCTCTGTAACTGTAACCGGCCGGATGAGAGTTACAGACAGTTTTCACATTTTGTGTGTCGTAACACGCATCCCAACTCCATGTAGTTCATTGCACAATATAGACAAATCATTATATTGCAATTATTTTGGAGACATGACTCGCAGTATAATTTTCTAAAGTCTCTTGATGTGGTTTTAAAAAACTTTCAGCAGCAGACAGACTGTGGGAATATTTCCTGTTGGATTTCCCACTGATCATCAGTCTCCTCCGAACATTTCTGTCTGCCAGTCTGCCGCACTTCATTCTCATCTCTTCTCTCACGCATTTTGTGGAATAGGGAAATTAATTTTAAAAGGGACATCTTGCCATCTTTGCAGTATAGATATCACACGCTATCAATGTGGAAAAACATTATTAATTTGATGTGTTATTCATCCCTTCTAAAGATGCTGAAGGCTAAATATCACCTTCATACCACTATGGATTCCTGTTCATCCTGACAGTCACTTCTTTACTTTTTAAAATGGAAAAAAAAACACTTTTATATACAGTTATGTATTTATTTGTTTTCTCGCATGCAACATGAAACAGTTCAAGTACAATACAGGAACAACTCAGAACTCACAATTGGACTACTTTCTACTACTACTACTATTCACAATTAGTCTATTTTCTTGAATCTCATTCATTCTGCTTTATTAGATAGTGTAACCTACTGTGGAGAGAGAGACAGGAGGAGGGAGGGAAGATGGGAGAGTAGCAGGAGGGTCGACATTGTGACATGAGGTCATCAGTCAGATTTGAGCCCATGATGTTATGAGTTCATGATATGTGCCTTAGCTCACTGAGCCACCAAAATGTCTAAGCTGCAGACTCTTAGGACAAAAAGATCTGAATTTGAGTAGCAGGAACAGAAGAAGTGTGTGTTGTTAAGTGAAATTTAATCACTTTGGGGAATCTGCATGTGTTGGGACTGTCTGATCATGTGGTTGGTTGCCACAAATAAGTCTATGGATTGGAAACATTGGTTATATTTGGGCAACATCCTGAAGGGCCAAATCCAAAACTGTTACAGGATGCCAGTGAATTAAGGCACTGAACATTGGAATGGTCACAAGATAGATTTTATATATAAATGCATCAATTATGCTTTTTGTTTTTTGGTGAGTGCTCTTCTTTCAATAAAGAGTACAGATCAAATCCTATACTTTAACTGAATAATACAGATTTGGACTATTAGTTTGAGCTCATTGGTCAAAAAGTGACAGAGATATTATATACTTTCCTCTTTATCCAACAAGCAGAAAATTAAGTCTCCTTTCTGTGATTTCTGACATGTCATACCTGGATCTTCATATCAAATTTGAATAACAGCATTGTTCTCAGTTATGATGCCTTGTTTCCACATTTTATCATTTGATGACGGTGTTGGGTGTCCATACTTCATCACCACTCCCCAAGTTGTCAAAAACTCATTAGAGGCCGCAGCTCACATGAGACGAACATACAACACAACATGAACATAAACATGTCCGTCTTAACATGACATTTAGTCTCATATTCAGGCTTAAAACCTAGATTTCCTTTAAAATAAAAATCTACCAATGGGATAAGATAATTTGATGTCTTTCTAATGCAGTTTTACTTATTTAAAGATTTATCTAGAATCAAGCGACAATATTTTGAAATGAGGCACATCACTCCACAAGTATTAAGATATTGTTATTTGATGCAAGAAATTATTCAAGCGAGCTGGAAATAAGTGAAATCTAACCCCAGTGTCAGATGTTTCACTTGTTTTAAGAAAAAGACTCCATATTGGATTAAATGACACGTTTGATTGATATTTTTTGGAGTGTGGTGCTATTTCCTGGTTCTAATTTAGAGGAACCCCAGTCAATTTTAGAATTTACATACACAGACAATACAAAATAATGGGATCACCTGCTCAGCCCATGAAATGGATTTGACCGAGTGAAAGCATGAGCAATTATTAATTCCTGCCATTGAATTTAGTTTAGTCGTGAAGGAGAGGAGGTGGCTGAAGGAATCATTTTTAAGACTTGAGAGAATTAAGGGCTGAAAGTTGTAAATCGTCGGGTGAAAACCTCACTGTATATCTCCCAAATGTCAACTTCTCAATAGCTAAGACAAACAGCCTTGGTTTCAGATCGACCACCATGCATTTTTGAGTTTATCCAGTGGGGTTTTCAAAGGTTTTCATGAAGCCCAACGGTCGTAGAATTATATTTTCAACCCATAGAGGAGATCGGAATCCTTCAACAGGAGTTAAAAACACGAAAATCACCAAAATTGGATTAGCAGTGTTTTTTGTGCTGGCAGGTTGAAGCTAACTGGCTTATGATGCTACCAGTTTCCCTTTTACGCCCTTTAGCATTACCAAGTTAACAATTCTTACAGTTTTACAGACTGTTGACAGCCAAACACATGGAAGCTGATTTGCCAAACATGATGACAAGCTAACCAACACACCACATAGTTCATAGACAATACAGATATGTGCGGATGGTTGTATCCCGCTGGAATGTTTTCAGCCCCACATCTCTGTATGAATTTGAGATACAGGACTTGAATGTTCACTAATACAGACCATCTGTCCCAGGCTGTAAGGACATTTTCCTACCTGAAATGTAATGGTCTTTCCCTTTTTATTGTATTGAAGAGTGTTCATACTCTCTGAGAAGGAAGGGGAACACATTTGCTCTACAGGACTTCAGTGCTTATGACCTTAAGCCTCCTAACTAGTTGAAGAGGACAGGGCTCAGTAAGATGTGGGGTTAAAGGTTTTTCAAAATTAAAGCACCGACTTTTTAAGGAAAAGGTTTTAAAAAAACTTGTGGATGATCAATGTCCCCATCCTATATGGACCAACCTCCCCTGATTGGTGTGTAGATGGTATGAAACACATGAGATGACAAAATTAAAATAGAGGATGATGAGAAAAAATGAATATGATCATACTTGCCTAGGGCTGTACAACAAATTGTGTATATTAATGTATTGTGATGAATTAAAGAATAGTTTCAGTTATTTTCAACCTGGGCCTTATCTTCTTAGTTTTTGCCATCATGATGAGTGATTGTGTTCAACATTTCATCGCTCACTTCACTGTAGAGCTTGATGTAGCTTCAGTTTGTCCAGAGCGCTGCTGTCTGAAACACAAATACAGGGCGACGGCTGAACCCAAAAAGGCAAAAACTAGGGAAAAAAAAGCCCAGGTTGAAAATAACCGGAATTATCCTTTAATCGTCAATCAGAGAATATTGGGCATATCGGCAAGATTGAAACATTTTATTCCTTTAGAAAGCCTGCTGTAGTTAAACTGGCAAGATGCTGATTTAAGATGCCAAAACTGCAGTAAAATATTCACAAATTGTCCACTGAATGTTTCTCCATAGAGCAAACTACGGCTCTGACTTTCTCACTCTTTAATATCAGTGGCTTTGTAATGCTGCTGATTTAGGAACTGAAGCTTCCTCTACTGTTGCACTCATATACTGTATAGTCGCTCTGTATATGAGAGTCAGTGACACACCTAAAACTGAATGTGACCTGTAGCCTATACTGTAGAGTTCAGGTAAGGTAGGAGGAACCTGCACAGCTTGAATACAGGCAAAAAGATGAGGCGCTGATCGAGTCCAGAAACGTTTGCTTTTTTCACTTTTCTTTTGTACACCTTTTAATATGATTAAATAAGATCATCTTTTGCTACCAGCTTTGTCTATTATTGGCATTTTTTGCCTGTAGTCAAGGTGTGCAGGTTCCTCCTACCTTACCTGAGCTCTACAAGTCAACGCACCCTGAGTAAGTTAATGTTTGGCGCATTGTCAGATAGGGTGCAACTAACGATTATTTTCATTGTCGATTAATCTGTTGATTATTTTCTCGATTAATCGATTAGTTCTTTGGTCTATAAAATGTCAGAAATTGGTGAAAAGTGTCGATCAGTGTTTCCCAAAGCCCAAGATGACGTCCTCAAATGTCTTGTTTTGTCCACAACCCAAAGATATTCAGTTTACCATCATAGAGGAGTAAAGAAACCAGAAAATATTCAAATTTAAGAAGCTGGAATCAGAGAATTTTTGACTTATTTTTCTTAAAAGATTACTCAAACCGATTAATCGATTATCAAAATAGTGGGCGATTAATTTAATAGTTGACAACTAATCGATTAGTCGATTAATCGTTGCAGCTCTAGTGTCAGATCTCTATTTTGAAAGTCTGTACTGTAACATCACTCACAAAAAACATGCCTGCTGATTTATTATAGGTATCGTGTTTTTGCCATGTGTTGTGCCTCAAATTATGATTTAGTTAGATTGTTACATTGATGATATTTCCTTTATCATCTGCATCATCGAGTACATAGTGTACACTGGTGTTTCAGACAAATGTGTATGGTCTGTGTCTCTGCACGGTGTGTGTGTGTGTGTGTGTGTGTGTGTGTGTGTGTGCCTGTGTGTGTGCGCGCTCTTGTTTCACATGTCAACAGATCCCTAATATCTCTTTGTCTGTCTGTCTCTCTCTCAGGGGCTGGAGAGTCGGGGAAAAGCACCATAGTGAAACAGATGAGGATCCTGCATGTCAACGGCTTCAATGCAGAGTAAGTATGATTATAAGTAAAGGTATCGATACAATATTCAATACTCTGATTAGGTGTGTGTGATTGTTGGTCTAGACAATTGCAGTTCAATAATTTCAGTGTGAATTAAACAAATCAAATACACCTGTTTTAGCAGTTTAAGGCACAAAGTGGGGCTAAAACAGAGAGGAGCGTCCATCCCCGCTAATAGAAACCCTGTAGATTTTCCCTATTTGCCCAAATGAATTTCTGGTGAAGGGTAGGGCCACTGGCAGGAACTTCTCCGCCCACAGGAAGTGACAAATCCAAACTGGTTTCCATTGGTATAAAGCGTCACAGACCGGCTGGGTTGGTAAACATGAGCTGCTGTGTGCAGTTTACTGACGTCACCTTACAGGATCGGGGCCATTTGGGGCCGCCAACATGCAAAGTTGCCTAGTGCAGCTTTAATTACCATAGAGCAACACATAAGGTGTGAATTTAACATTATGGGAGAGTATATTGAATGTGAATATTCAGCCTTGTGTGTTGAGGTCCCGCCCCTCTAACACTCTCCTCCAATAAGTTTAGGTTGAGACAGAAGGAACAAAAGGAATAGGGGGCAGACTACTGAAATTCAACTTTGGGCCGCAGTGGGATTGTGTTCAAAACAGATCTGTGTCTGTTATTGAATGAGTACATAGAGGCTATAGTGTCCTGTCTGTCATTATCATAATTTGATGTATTGAAGAAAGGAGTTATCTTGAAAGTAATTTAACCCATTTTAAATAATAATTTGACCCCAGTCCCTTGCTACCTCATAGACGTCCGTAAGCAACCATAGTGGAAAAGTTTAGTTTGTTCACTTTTTGTATTTGGTTGTTTTAGTTTCATACAAGCGAAATACAAGTACAAGCGAACCAGGGCTTGTAAACAAAAGTGACATGGACTCATATGTGGCTTGTTTATTGAAAAGGTTTTGCTAACCTGTCATCCGGTGAGGTTCGAGATTTTGCCGATGGGGGGACAGTCAGATCTAATACGATTTCAGTCCCTGTAACTTTAGCTAAGCATGATGGTCTTGTCTGCGTTTTTTTCCCTTCTCTGGTGTTCATAGCAGATAAAAACACATGAAGAAACAGCTGAATATGAGCATCAGTCCAGACTGCTGTTTGTCCTCAGTTCATTTTTGTCATTCTAGGGTTTCCAAGCATGAGGGAACTGCTGGCTTTCAGATGTCAATATCTGTCTCCCTATACCCATAAACCCTTGTGTTTTGGGGTCGTTTCCTGTAGTCGGTTCTTATTACTTTTTCCACTCATAACCAAACGCACCACACTGTCTTGGTGCCGTAATTCGGTGCCACCAGAGTTCGACTGTCATTGTCCTCACCTGGCCGGCCAAACCAAGCTGGAGCAGTAAACGCTCCAGAGTTCATATAAACCGCTCTGAACATGCTTGATGTGAACGCACCCTCACTGTGGTCATTACTGTTTCTGTCTCTGGTAGCTCCTTCTCTCTGGTCCTTCCTAGACAAGGTGTTTGTGTTCAGCTATTGTTTTCTGGTTGTTGCTCTGCTTCCTCTTTCCCGACCCAAACCCGGGAAATTACTGAGATATTCGGGCAGACCCAAGCCCACTGGGTCCGGTTCGGTGCATTAAGGTTCAGGAACATTGGTCAGGCTCTGCATGGTAGGAGACCTGGGACAAACAGTGATTCTTAGTGTCAGTTTTAACCGTAGTACGATATGGATGGGGTTTACCGAATCATGAGTCGTCAGTCATTTGAAAGTATACTAGACTGACAAAAACAGAAGGGAAGGTGCGCTGCTTTGGATCCTTAGTGTAGAATGGACAGGTGCTCTTTGGATGTAACTGCTGATTCGGCATAAGATGGTGCAGTTGGGAAGTCTTTGTAAATGTACTTGAAGATCTTGTCAACAATCAGACGGACGGTAGGGATAGCATACAAACTAACCCCGGGGATTTTATTGCTGTCATTACTACAGCCGTGTATAACGCAGGCCACCATCGCTATTTTGTAATACATCAAGTACATCAAACCAAATACTACTACTACTGCTAATTGTATTACTTCTACTCCTGGTATTACAACTGCTGCTTTTACTACAACCCATAATACTACAACCCACACACACACACACAGGTGTAATCACCATTACATGTACAATGACTGATTTTACTTCCATTACAACTACTGCTGCTGCTACTACTGCTACAACTGCCACAACTACTACTACTACTAGTACTACCTAGTAGTAGCGTTCCTACTAATGTTCAGTTACACATTTTAACTACTTCAAACAGTGAAACTTCTAGTGCTGTAGTACTACTACTACTACTGCAGCTACTGCAGTTTCAGCAGTCTCTCTACTCCACTCTAGCTGGTTTATAGACTTGCACTGGCTTTCAGTCTTTTACTGTTTCTACTGCTACTACTACAACTATAACTTTAACAGCTACTTATTCAAATAGCAGATCAAAATACTCAAAATGTACAGACATTTAAACACTTTGCCATGAATTCAACTTTCAACCTGTCTTGCTGAAGCAAGCCCACAAATTTTCTTCAGAAAATTTAACCTTGACTAGTTTCCAAATACTGTTTTGTCCCAGGTCATAAGGAGACTTCTGCATTTGATTGTGTGAAGTAGACATTCCCCTGCTCTTGTGGCTATAAATTTATAATTTAAATGATTGGTCTGGGTAGTGGCATTTTTTTTTTCAGTTCTTCAATCTAGTTTCTGGACACACAACTTGTCTTCTGCTGCTCTTTTCTTGGTTTTTGTTTTCCGGATCACATCCTGGATTAGTGCTTGTTTCACTGAGAAAGCAGAATGGAAAGTTTCATCCCTGGGTGAATGGTGTGTGTGTTTGTGTGTTTGTGTTTGTGTGTGTGTGTGTGTGTGTGTGTCTGTGACTTGGTGTGCCCTGGTCTGGTGGTTGTGATGAGGACGGAAGCATCTTGCAGGGTTTGACTAGAAAATCGGCACCTAAGGCATACAGCAGCGTGTGACCCAGCTCGTGACTCCACAACACTGAAGAGTGTATGCATATGTGTGTGTGTGTGTGTGTGTGTGTGTGTGTGTGTGGGTGGCTTCATTAACAAGACACACACACAGCATCATCACTTCCAGTCAGATCTGTGACATCGTTTGGAGTATCTGGTTAATTTTTCTTGTTTACCAAGCTATGTATGGCTCCTTTGTATCCTTATGTGTAGTAAACTGATGCATTCCCATATAGGTGTGTGTGTGTGTGTGTGTGTGTGTGTTCGACCTCTCGGACACTGTTTTATTATTTAAATTTACGGTCGGATGTCTTCTTTTAAGCGCACTAAGATGAATCATTGTTCTTTTTGAAGACGGGTCAGGACCTAAAAAAGGTCTTGCAGGCCAGTTGCTGGTGGCTTCCCACATGACAAGAGTAGTAATGAGTTTTAATGAGCCTGGATCCTGGGGCAGGAGATGGAAGTTACTGATTTAGGCCTGAAAACGTTCGATATCCCCTTGTGGTAAAAGATTTCGGGTGAAAGGATTGTGCGTTGTGGTAACCTAAAGGTCAGGGAAACGGGCTTGTGACCGGACGGCCGCCGGTCCCAATTCCCCCCGATCGACTGAGGAAATCTAGGCGGCTGAAGTGATTGGCTAACTCAACTCTCGCCGTTTCCTCAACAGCAACCGTTGCGGTGCCCTTGAGCAAGGCAGCTGCTCAGTGGCCGGCAGTAGAAGACAGTGGTTGTGTGGGACGGCTTCTGGGTGTGAATAACCGTACAAACATAAAGTAGGATGTGGCTGAATAAGAGAACACATGCTGAGAAAATCCAGAGGCAACTGTTTGCAAAATTTGAACTTGAATACCCAGAAATCCTGCAAGGTGAGGTCAGTAAACGTCACACAGCAGAAACCAGAATTTCATTCGGACAAAGCGGGTGAATCTACTGCGTCTCCAGTTAGTGGAGATGGGACGCTCTTCTCTATTGCAGCTTCACTTTGTGATTTAGGCTGATAAGACCGGTGTATTTTTATATAAAAATCTTGCCTGATACAGCTTTAAAGAAATTATTTGGCAGTAACGCTGATTGTAAGAGTAATTGTTAGTGTTGTTGTCGTGTTTATGTGGTGCAGAGACTGTGAGTGTGTATAGATAAACACATGCCATCCACTTACATGCAGGGTGCACGTGTGCAGGTGATGCTACCTGTCATTTATGTTTTTGTTTTTTTAATTTGATTTATCTGGGGAAAGTTGAATGAGCATGCTTGCTCTTGTTCAGCAATTAATGCCTATTAGTATTACAATGTTATTCCCGTTTTGCAGTCTGACAGTGGAAACACCTGAATATGTAGAAGTTGACATGACTATGACAAGCTTACAAAAATAGATGAGGAGATTTGATTAACAGGATAGGACTCTATCAACTGGGTTAGGGTTAGAAGTGTGTGTGTGTGTGTGTGTGTGTGTGTGTGTTTTCTTGTTTACATGGTATAATTGATGTAAAGCTGAGGAGTGTATGTGCTTACACTCCTCAGCTTTAATTCCTGCTCATTGTCTGCTTTACCTCCCACTGTGTTTATTCTCTAACTTTATTCATCCTAACATGCATTACGAGACATTATCGTTTTAACATGTATGTAGCGCTGTGTCTTAACTTGTTTCCTCTCTTTCTTTCTCAAACCACACACGAGCGTGCACACACACTCTGAACATCGGAGAGCACACACACACGACTTTGTGAGGGCCATGTGATTTTTAATGACTATCAGGTTGAAAATGTAAACAGGGCCTTCTCAATCTCCCTCCTAACCCAATAAACCCTCTGTCTTTCTCTCTCTTTCTCTCTCTCTCTCTCTCTCTCTCTCACTCACACACTCACACACACACACACACACACACACGCGCACACACAGGCCTCTCACTCTCTCTGTTTAGGGCCAATCTCATATATTTTCTCATATCTCATACATTTTTGTGTCAAATACCCCAAATTATTTTTGTGGTCATGTAGCTTCTCAACACAGTTCATTTTAACCATTCTCTACACCAAATTCTCAGCTAGACTTGTAAAACACATAATAAATTCTGACACAATAAAATTGAAAAAAAAGATGGAATAAGGCTCATATTCGGTATATTAATGTGAAAAAGTAAAGTCAGACTCACTGATTTTACCTGTTCAGTTCACTTCAGTCACAAAGGGGAGATGAAGATAAAGGGAAGGTGAAAAGTTCATGAAGGTTTTTTTTTTTAACTTTTTAGAAACCAAACAAACGGCTGTGACCTGAGACTGTAAATTGCACCGGTCTAATCATTGATAAACCCAGCTGAGACGGGCAGAGATCCTCCAGTCGTCATCTGGTTTTACATTCCTGACACCAAATGCCATCAGACAGGTCATTCAGGCTGCCTGCCCCGTTTGGACTCCCGCCCAGCGATTTGCTCTAGTGCAGCGATGAGACTCATGAAGAAGTTAAAACTGGCACAGAATGAAGCGGCGCGTCTTCTTGCCCTTTTTGTCGCTGACATAGAAC